>NW_008649773.1:22888-28068 GCF_000695815.1 Acanthisitta chloris
AGCTGTCTTGACCTTGACTTTCCTTCTTGTTCCTTCTGTGCTGTTATCCTGAGACACCGAGTTAGAGTCAGAGAATGAGGATTGGCCCCTTAGTCTCTGACTGTGATGCAGGAGCCAGGGAGACTTTGGGATGTTCTCAGGCTGGGCTTGGCTGCAGGGAAGGCACAGTGGGAAGGGTGGCAGCAGCATGAGTGTGTGTGTGTGTGTCTCAAGTCTGGAGGTTACCAGCATGTAAGAAAGGATAAAGAAACAGAAACAAGTCTGGAGGTTACCAGCATGATTAAAATCTTAAGAAAGCAAGTGTCATCGAAGTGAAACATTGTGCCCCTGCCAGCACAGATCCTGCACAGCTCCTGCTGTTAGCTGACAGCTTCCCCCAGAGCTCCCAGGCCCCAGCTCTGCAGGGGAACTCACTCACCAGGGGAGCAAATGGAGCTCGGCAGCCTCATTTGCTGCTCCCTCTGTCTGGTTATGCTCTGCTGCAGTTCCCTTGGCATCTGCCAAGTGAGTCTTAAGGGAGGGGAGAGGTCTCCATCCCTTCTCCTTGCTGCTGGCAAAGGAAAGCTTTCCCTTGATATTCCCAAGGCTCCCCTGCCCCACAGCCCATCCCTTCTGCATCACTCCAGAGAAAAGAGGTATCCAGAGGCACCATCAACCAGGCTAAAGCTCTCCTTTTCCCCAAAAAACATGGGCTGAAGGTAGAAAGGCTTTCTGAGTGATCAAGGACAGCCTCAGGACCCAAATCTCCTTCAAAAGTAATATTGGCAGGAGGTCAAGGGAGGTGATTCTCTCCCTCTGCTCCCATGAGACCCACCTGGAGTACTGCACACAGTTCTGGTGTCCTCAACATGAGAAGGACATGGAACTGTTGGAGCAAGTCCAGAGGAGGCCACAAAGTTGCTAAGAGGACTGGAGCATCTCCCTGTGAGGACAGGCTGAGGGAGTTGGGGCTGTTCAGCCTGGAGAAGAGAAGGTTGTGTGGAGACCTCAGAGCACCTTCCAGGAGCTGAAGGGGCTCCAGGGAAGCTGCAGAGGGATCTGTGTTAGGAGCTGCAGTGACAGGACAAGGGGTAATGGATTCAAGTTGAAAGAGGGGAAATTGAGGTTAGGTATTAGGAAACAGTTTTTCCCTGTGAGGGTGGTGAGACACTGGCCCAGGTTGCCCAGGGAGGCTGTGGCTGCCCCAACCCTGGCAGTGTTCACAGCCAGGTTGAATAAATCCTTGAGCAACCTGCTCTGGTGGGAGGTGTCCCTGCCCAGGGCAGGGGATTGGGGCTGAATGATCTCTAAACTCCATTCCAACCCCTAAAATTCTGTGATTCTCCTCCACTCAGCCCTTCCAGATGTGCATCAGCACTTCCTTAGTCATTCAATATCCTTTCTCCTTGTCACAAGCAGTTAAAGTGTTAAAGCAGGCTTGAAATCCAGAGTGGTCCCCAAAGCATACTCCTGGCTTTGATGAGGCAGGGATTTAAAACAGAGAGAGGAGAGGGGAGAAAATCTAAGTACAGAGATGTTGGGCCCATTTCTACTTCAGTACCACTGGAGCTGATGATGTTTTAATGGGCTTGCTGTTGTAAATTGGGTCATTATCTCACTTGTGTAGTGGTTTTGGTTAGGGACTTCAGGTATTATTCAATCCCTCTGGTGCTGAGAGAGGAATAAGGACTTAGGAGAAGGATGTTCTTTTCCTCAGACAGTTGAAATTAAATGTGCCAGGAGATAAGGAGTGAACACAGACAGAAACAAGGCAAGGAGCAAAGCTAGTTTATCATGTTGGGCTGCAGATGCAGCCCCCAGGTAAAGCTGCTGCTTCACTGGTTTCAGGAGAGCTGTGAAGGGAAACAAGAATTTGGCTTTGTGTATGTTTGCAAGTTGCTTCTCCAGACCATGAGAAAGCTCCAAAATGCCACTCAAATGATGAAATAAGCATCTTAGGGCTTGGCAGCACAATGTCTTTGGAAGACACATCAATAACTCAGCAGGCAAGAGGTGAAGGGAGGATAGGAAATGAGTAAACGAAACCAACTTCACACCAACACTCCTGTTTGCAGCTGTAATTAACACTGCAGTGAAAACAGGGTTTCTGGAGGATGAGTGGATCCTGCAGGGATCAGCACAGACTCCTTGAAACCAGCAGATTCAGAGCTTTGCAGTCTCTGCCAGTGTTTCACCAGCACTAGCACACAGAACATAATAGACAACATCTCTGTCCCAAGCCCCAGGACAGGGATTTGGCTGGACACAGGGTATGGACCCCACACTGGACAGGAGCCTGGATGAGCAGGATGCAGGTGAAGGTGATGCCAGCACAGCTAAGCTCACTTTTATGGCACAGCTGCTGCTCTTGCCTGGCATAAACTGGAGGCAAAGGAGTTTATTTAATGCTGCCAAGGTCCCTTCTCCATGGCAAAGGCATTGCTGGGCAGGGTGGGTGATGTGAGGAGCAGAAAGGAGCAGGGCTGCCTGTCTTGCTTGTTAGTAGAGACGTATGTGGCTTTGAGTAGCTGGTCAGAGGAAGAATTGCATTTCAGAGCTTAGCCTTGGCATCCACTTGCTGCTCACTGATGCTGCTTTACTCAGCTGAACTCCTCTGCTGATCTTTCCCTCCTTCTCTGAGCAGTTTTCTCTCCCTTTTCCTTTCCCTCTACCATTCCCTGCTTAGACAGCAGTGCAAGTCACTGTAGAGAAAGACAGGTTTAAGTGCCTGAGGCTCTGTGAAGCCTAAGAACTCCCTGATGCTATGAAGAGAGGGGAAGTGCAAACTGACAGGGTCTGTCATGCTGAGGGACACCCGTTGTGACAGGCTCTGCCTCCAGCCCTCCTCTTTGCTGAAATGGAGGGACTGAGTGGCAGCCTTGACACTGCCTGATGTGGCAGAGTCCATCAGCATCTCCACTTGGGAGTGATGGCAAACAGGGATGGCCCTGGGGGTGTGGAGGGAGGCAGGAGGCTTTGCTTTCCCTGAGCAGGGGAAAAGCAAACTGGCACTCACATCCTTGTGGCCAGATGGGATGTCTAGGGGCAGCAGCTCCTGAACTGGTGAGGGGAACAAATAAGGCTTGAGAGAGCTGGTGGTGAGAGCAAGAGGTTCACACAGGTGAGCTGTGAGGTTGGGAACTACCTGAGAGCAGAGGGATCAGTTCCTATCCTCAGACCTTTGGGTGGCTCAGACTTTTTTGGAACACAGCACTACCTTTCCAGGAGATGTTTAGGGCACTAGTGAGAAACTAAACATTTCCCTCCCAGGAAATCTTCCCTTCTGGTCCTGTCTTCCCAGGAAAAAACAACACTTGCTGCCTTCAACACCTCCTGCTAGTGCTAACTGCTGAGCAGGGAATGCAGGTGCTACTCTTGGCAGTAATGGACAGCTGAGAGGATTTGTTAAGGATCCAGGACCTCTCTGGATTAAGCTCAAGATTATGGGGCTTTAAAAAAAATGACATAATTTAGCAGATAGAGAAAGTGCAGCCTATTCTGAGTGGGAAGTGAGTTATCATGAGAAATGTGGCCTCTTCAGGCCCGTGAATCTCTTCTCATAGCCACTCTAATGCTTTTCATCTAAGGATCTTAAAAATGTCTATTTTTCCTTAGTCAAAGCTTATTTTGCAAAGGCTCTGAGAGGGCACTTGGCTGTGAGATACCTTCAGCAAGACACCACCAGACTGAAGGGGCTCCAGGTAACTTGGCTGGAGATGCATTTGGCTGCATCACTACCTCAAACAGGGGCCAGAAACTGAGGAAACACATTGCAGCACACTAAATAGAGACAAAAATCATGGAGAAGGTGTTAATTTGGACTTCATGCAGAGTTTTGGCAGCAAAAGAACACATCCTAGGAAGGGGAGAGGGATATCCATAGCAGAGTGAGGCAGGAAGGGCTTAGTTGATGTCTCCCCGGTCCTAAATCCCAATGCAACATCATCTGCACAAAGTGTAGGACCCAAAGAGGAATCCAAGTGGTGCATTTCTGCTGATTCTGGGCAGGGCAAGAGCTGGTGCTTCCCTACAGCCTAATTGCAGCTGGAAATGTTTCTAGGGGCTTTTCTCCTGTGCCTTCCCCAGCTCCCAGCAGCAATCTTGGCTTAACGAACTGTGTCCCAATGTCTAGCTATCCCTTCCTCCCTGAAAATGGCTAATTGCTTGTGAATAATGCTCTATTAACTCTCCTGCCTGGCTCCAGAGGCCCTTGCATGCCTCTCCCACATCCCATCTCCATGGCAGATTTTGTTATCCTATTTATAAGGAGCAAACACAGGCAAGAAATTTCCATCTAAATCACCTGCCAACACAGAGAGGCTGCAGGAGGCACCTGATACCTGCTACTTTTAGTATTCCAAAAAGAAGCAAGGTACCACCAGGTCACTGCCATTGGCATCTCAGAGCCACCCTGACCCCATGACCATGAGCATTTGGGTATAGTATAGACCCAAATTTGGAGACGGAGGGTTGTGGTGTCCTAGGGAGAGGGTGGGAAGCACTGGATGCTCTGACTCCTGGATAAAAGATGCTCTGACTCCTTCCCTGTCTATGCTGTCATTCCAGAGTGACACATCTTGTTTGTAGATT
Source organism: Acanthisitta chloris (assembly GCF_000695815.1). Classification (NCBI taxonomy): domain Eukaryota; kingdom Metazoa; phylum Chordata; class Aves; order Passeriformes; family Acanthisittidae; genus Acanthisitta; species Acanthisitta chloris. The sequence goes on from NW_008649773.1 coordinate 27,458, forward strand.
TGGAATTTAGTACCCTAGAAGGAGAATTACTGTGGTACCACTGCAGTTGTTCCATCCTGGCAAAGACCTGACCCCCACGACTGCAGATTAGAGGGTTGAGACTTGGGACTGGGAGGATTTGATCCAGGAGAGAGAAGGATGTGAGACAAGAAGTATCTTACCCACAGTGTGGACACTGATGAGAGTGATCTTGGCAGGCCAAGGAGAGAAGGAGGAGTTCAGGAGGATATGGGGAGGAGAAGAGAGAGGGAAATCAGGATGTTCCTGGAGAGGGAAGAAGAGATGATGGGGAGAGGCAAGAAGTTCCCAGATCAAAGGGGATATTGGTGCTGCTAAAGGCTGGTGAGCAATCAAAGGGGAGATAAAACATGTCAGCAAGACATAGGAGGCTTTCTTCATCTCACACCCCCCTTTCCTTGTAAGAAAGGATAAAGAAACAGAAACAATTAATACCATGGCAGAGAGAGGCTGGAGTGCAGCTCCCAGCAAGGTAAATAAATCCCAGGCTAATCTGGCTAAACATTCAAACACATTCCTGCCCACATTGAACAGCCATCTGTGACAATCACCAAGGCATTAAAGGAGAGTGTGCTGAACTGGGGAAGGAAAGA
>NW_008649773.1:28082-47417 GCF_000695815.1 Acanthisitta chloris
GCTGAAGCACAGCAGAAGCAGAGGGCATAGCACCAGGCCTTGTCCAAAGGGAAACTCTGGGTCAGTCAGGCAAGTTGGGCTCAGGAGGAGATGATGCACACTAAATATCCCTTCTGTTTGCTGGTTTTGAAGGTGAGATTGCTGGGTGATTAGCACACACCCCTCTGTGCCAGAGGCACCTCCATTGGCAGAGCTGAACTTTGTTCTTTAAGCTTTTGATGCTATTTAAGGGGAAAGCCAAACTCTCCTGTTCCCCTAACCAACTCTCCCTGAGTTCTGAGCAGTTCCACCTCTTCTTAAATGGCATTGCTAACCCTTCACCTTCTGAGAACAGATTCAGGGAGGTGAGGGGACTTGGCCCTTGTCCTGGAAGAGCATCCAGAGCTTTCTCAGCCTGTCCCCAAACTCACAGTCCCCAGAGCAGGGACAACTTTCACCTGGCTGTGTCACCCTGTGCCCACTGTCAGAACTTTATCGTGGTCTTCAGGTCATAGGGGTGAAAGTCAAGAGGATCTGAGCTCTAGAGGCAGCTGCTGTGTGGACTAACCTTCAAGGGTTTGTTCCTGAATATTTCTTGCTGTTATCCAGATGGGCTTCGTTCCAAGGGGATGTTTGTGTAGCTCCTGAGGGGCATTAGCAGCTCTAGAGCAGCATTTTAATCTAACTTCAATTTCTCTTTTCTTGTCTGGCCTCTGGGGACCATCTCAGAGCTTTTAGAAGGAACAGGAATGGGAGATGTAAAAAAAAAACTGAAGGCACAGGCTGTGAAGGAGCTGGTGGTGCAGACTAGGAGATGCTGACCTCCAAAAAACTGGGACTTGAGCAGAAGTTTGCCCAGGGATGCAGCTGAGAGCTGCTCTCAGAGCCCTGATCACACTGCAAGAACCTGCCTAGCAACCCAAAGTGCAGACACAGCTTTATTTGAGACCAATCCCCCCCTCCTGCCAGCTCCACATTCTGCAGTTCCCCAGCAAGAAAACTCCACACCTTCAAAGCAAACCCCAGGTTTTCCCAAACTGGCAGGAAATGACTCATTGCACCAAGATAGTCACAGAATATGAGCACAGGATTCAAGTTCTCATCCAGGTATGGCTGTGGGAGCACTAGAAAAATCACTTAATTAGAGTTGTGTGGGGAAGTGTTTTCAAGCTCTCGGGTGCTCTGCTTGTTCTCTGTGTGTCTGGAGCTTTTCCAAGTGCAAAAAAAAATCCCCAAAACTACTGGTGTTTGCTGCTTATAAGCAAAAGTTCTCTTCTGTGCTAAGCAGAGTCCATGTGGACAGGCATTATCCAGCCAAGCAGCAATGGGTTTGGTTGGTTAATCTGCTGTCAGAGTGGTACAGGTAATTAGGTGATGTACAGGTAATTAGACAGGTAATGTACAGGTAATTGGACAGACAATGTGTAGGTAATTAGACAGGTACTGTACAGGTAATTAGACACCCAAGCAGCTTGAGCATCACCTCCCTGGGGTTCAGCAAGGGAAGTCATCACTTCAATTTTGTGTTCCCAACTGCCTGAAGAGCAGATGTTTAACCTAAGTATTCTCTCTGCTATTCAGTCTTAACAAAAGGTTTTCCCTCTTTGCAAAGGCCCCAGAATTCTATTCTGTTTCTATCTGGCATAGTACAGGAGAAAAAATGGATAGAAAATGACAGAAGAACAAAACAAATCCAAAAATAAGCTCTTCTCCTTGTTTTCCTTCTGTTCCTGGATCCCTTTGGCTGTTGTTTCACAGTGCCTGACATTGTCTCCTGGGCATAATCATATTGATTACATTAATATTATCCTGGAGGATTAGTTCTCTGATTCTTGGGGAAACAAAAGCAAAAGAGCTTTGCTGGCCCAGGAGGAACTGAGTAGATGTTCTCCTAAATAATCCCCTCAGGAATGGGGTTGGTTTGTTCTCGGGGGAGGATCAGGAGGGTGATGGCAACAGAGACACTTCAAACATCAAGGGCTGTGCAACAGAGCAAGTTAACATGATTCCCACCCATTTCTCCACCTTTCCTGGGTGCCTTCATCCTACTCTGTACTAATCTCAGGATATCCCTAGCTGCCACCCTGGTGCTTCTATTCCAGCAAGGAATTCTCTCAGGCAGAGCAGGTTTTGCTGAGACAGGACCTAGGAGGGGAATATTGGATTTTTTTTTCTCTTCCTCAGCTCCAATGTGCTCATTTCATCCAGGATATTTGGGTTGAATGGACCTAATATATTCAGCTCTCAGATATGGAGGGATTTGAGTTATTCCATACCCTTTGCCCTAAAGGCACTTGGCACCAAGGGCATCACAGTCAAGTACCCCTTGGTACTGTTTTGCCCACACAGAAAGACTCCCAAGACCCAAGTTAATAAATACAGACCCAAGTTAGTTAGTAGGTTTCAGTTTCCTCTTCCTCCCTGAGTGTTTCCCTCTTTGGAGATGTGTCAGACCCTGAGCTCACGTTTCCAAACACCTTTTTGCATGCAGAAGAGCTGCTCAAACTGCCATGTATAGATGCCTTTAAAAAAAACCCTTCATCTCTTGTGTCTGCTGAGAGTAAATGTTTCTCTTAGCACCAGCAGCACTTGGTACACAGAAAGACTCCTAAGACCCAAGTTAATAAGTACAAACCCAAGTTAGTAAGTACATTTCAGTCTCCTCTTCCTCCCTTAGTGTTTCCCTCTTTGGAGATGTGTCAGACCCTGAGCTGACATTTCCAAACACCTTTTTGCATGGAGAAGAGTTGCACAGACCCAAGTTAATAAGTACAGCTCAGTCTCTTCTTCCTCACTTAGTGTTTCCCTCTTTGGAGATGTGTCAGACCCTGAGCTCACATTTCCAAACACCTTTTTGCATGTAGAGGAGTTGTTCAAACTGTCATGCCTTAAAAAAGCTTGATCTCTGTGTCTGGTGGGAGTAAATGTTTCTCTTAGGAGGTTTCAAGCAAAACTTAGTCCCTTTTTCTCCTCTGTCTTTCCTCTGCCTTGAACTGAAAGAGATGATTTCATCAGATTGCCTTGATTTTTGTTCCTATTAAAGCTTCACCTCCATGAATCATGTGTTTATCTTAAAAAATCAAGCAGCAAAACTCTCCAGCTCCCCCCTTGCACTTGCATTAAGGATTCCAAAAGCTGTGTAGCCTTAGAGAATAGCCTTTCCAAAGACATGAAAAAGAATTGCTGATTTATTTATTATTTATAGAGCTCATTATATTTTAACTCCAGGGGGTGGCAAATAGAGGAGAGACTCCTTCAAACAGCTTGTGGGCCCTCCAGTGGTGCTCACCATGCTTCTGTGCTAAGGAAGGGAGCAAAAAAACAGGCCAAGAAGGAAAGGGAAGGTGGTGATGGCAAGTTGAAGATGAGTCTACAGGTTGGATATTAGGACAAGGCTCTTCCTAACATCTTTCCTGTCTTGTGATGCCCCAAACTGCACACAATACATTCAGCCCTGCACGGTTTCCATCCTTTCTCATGTTTCTTTGACCTTTGCCCCATCTCATGGCCCAATTCTAACACTTCCTCACATGATTCTGAAGGTATTTTCCAACACTGACAATTAAACCATGTGCCTGAACTGGGAGTTAATGGGGCTCAGTGTGGGTCTGGTCATTGCACAGCTTTAACCTCCACTTCCAGGACATTTCCAGGAGAACAAGCTGCAGTTTTAAAGCAATTGGAGGGGAAAGGTGTTTTAAACCTGCCCCCACACCTCTGCCCCCTGCTCTGTCACTGTGTCACTCCTGGGCAGGGACATGCCAAGCCACAGTCTGTTTTCCCCTCTCTTCTTTGGTCCTGCTGAGCATGCAAGGACAGAGCAGCTCCTAAATGAAGCCATGGATTTAAGTCAGGACTGAAATGTTATTTGAAAGGATTCACTCTCCATTTCATTTTTTTCTGTTCAGTGTATTTTTATTAACAAGTCTATTCCATCAGAGCTAGGACTCGTTGCCTCCTGTGCCTGGAAGGATCTTTTCTCAGTGTAATTTGTCAGCTGGATTCCTTCCCAGTCGTGCTCCTGGTTTTTCTCAGCACATTCTGAATGCTCTGTTTTTCATCCAGAGCAGACACATCCTCTTGCAGGGGTACAGGGATGCTTCAGCCATCAGTTTGGCCCAGACACACATAGATAGATGGCTACACACATCCTTCTCTTTTTTTTTCACTTTGTATCTTTCTTCTGGCCTCAACTTTTAATTGAGTTTGCTGTGACTCCCTGAAAACATGAAATGATAGTCTCATCATTCACTTCTATTTGTCTACATGGGCAATTCCCCACTGCTGCAGCTGGAGCAGCCCTGGCAGCAGGAGGATCACAGAATCCTCAAGGTTGGAGGAGACCTCCAAGATCAGCAAGTCCAGTCATGAACTTTTCACTGCTGTAACTTCTAAACCCTAAACCATATCCTCCAGTGCCTCTTCAGCCCCTCCAGGGATGGTGACTCCACCACCTCCCTGGGCAATATTCCAGTGCCTGAACAGCCTCACAGGGAAAATATTCCTTCTAACATCCAATCTGACTCTGCCCTGGCTCAGCTCAAGGTCATTCCCTCTAGTCCTCAAGATGCAGAAGATGCACTTGGAGGTTTTATCCCTCAACCAGCAAGGACTGGGGGAGTGTGGACTTTGATCTCATGGTGCTCAGAGTCCAGAGACATCCCATTTCTGTCCCTGGGTGTGTAGAGAGGAGCAGCCCAGCCTGGCTTTGTGGGGCACCCATGTCCCATTAGAAATTTGATAGGAGAGAATGGGAACTGACCTGAAAAATGGAGCTCTGAGAAGTGATGGATTGGAACTGAACTCTTGTTTGGGGCTACAGGCTAAGGGGGAAGAACCCAAACCAGGTGTCTACAGCTGTTCTTTACTCTGCAGTAGGAATGTGGTTAGGACAGTATAATCCATGTCTAGAATAGATGTCCAAAACCTTCACAGAATTACAGAGTATTTAGAGTGGGAAGAGACCCACAAGGATCATCAGTCCAACTCCTGCCCTGCACAGGACGTCCCTGATAATCCCACCCTGTGCCTGAGAGTGTTGTCCAAACACTCCCTGAGCTCTATCAGGTTTGGAGCTGTGCCCACTGTCCTGAGGAGCTGTTCAGTGCCCAAACACCTCTGGGGGAAGAACATTTGCCTATTACCCAACCTTGTTATCCTGTTCCTAAGACACATGGCACTGCTGTGATGCTGCTGGTGGCAACACAAACACAGACTTGAAGATCTGTAGAGGAAAGAAACTAGTGCCCTGCTGGTTTCATTTCCAACCCCTAACCCTTTGAACCTTTCACCATCTCCTGTTTCAGGGTGATGACAGCAGACAGGACACCTTTAAGATCTGTCAGGGGTTATTGCTGGTTGTGATTTCTTATCAAAACTTTGATTCAACTTTTCCCAAATCCTCTTGGTTAACATAATTTAGGTGGATTTATTTTGTGTCTCAGCACTAGAGCTGATTATTTATGGGAGCTAACAGCCCATTACAATTAACTTTGATGAATGTAAAGCTTTCTGGAAGGAGGAGACAAATATCCCCTCCTTTTGCCATAATTTATAATGCAGGGTAGTTTGTGGGTACAAATACATGCAACTAGGTCATAAAACATCCTGACTCAAGGCAAGGGGAGAATCCTGGTGTTGTGCCATCAGGTGGAAACCAGAGTGACTTCAGCAGAGCTCAGAGCTTCACAGACTTGATATCATCTCATCTAGTCAGTCCTTTATCTTTAATCTGTTCTTTTTCTGCTGATTAGAGCTTTTACTCGATGTTGAGGTGGGGGAGCTGCTAATTAATGTAGATTTATGTGCACTGACAATATTTATGTATGTGCCAGTGCCTGAACACCAGGAGGATGGGGAAAACATTGTGTCATTGTCAGAGATGTCCACAGTGAGGAGAGTCCCTGGAGAGGCTTTGCCTTGGGAAGCAGCTCTCTAGCCAAGCTGAATGAAAAACCATCTCAGCCTCCAAAGGGAGAAGCACTGAGCCAGGGCACTGTGCAGCCTTGGATTGCAATGATAGCCCATGAGGTTTGCTGCAAGGAGAAAGCTTCTCCTGGAAGCTTACAAAGCACCTCTCAAAGCCCAAGTGCCACTCTATCTGCTCCTGTGGGATATGGGTGTGTTTGTCCCACCAGCAAGAAGAAGCCTGCACAAGATTTCAGCTGCCTTATTTGACCCTACCCCACCTCCACCTGCCTTCTGAGCACAGGGTTGGCTTACCTAGGGAGAGAATGTGGCCAGTGTGGCTGTTGTAGCTGCTTGAGAGGGTCAGGGATGGAGATCCATCTCTTCCTGAGCTGTAAAGGCACAGCACTGATGTCTTCTCTCTGTGACCAGGGATAGACCTGAGGGAATGGCTGGAGCTGTGTCAGGGGAGGTTTGGGTTGGGTATCAGGCAAAGATTCTTCCCCCAGAGGTGTTTGGGCACTGAACAGCTCCCCAGGGGAGTGGGCACAGCCCCAAAGCTGACAGAGCTCCAGGAGTGTTTGGACAACACTCTCAGGCACAGGGTGGAGTGTTGGGATGTCCTGGGCAGGAGTTGGATTGATGATTCTTGTATGTCCCTTCCCACTCAGGATATTCCAAGTTTGATTACATGCTGGAAACTCTCTGTGTATCCTCAGCAGCTCCTTCATCTTTCTGCCTTGTGAGGAATAAGGATTCACATCTTGTTTGGCATGGAGGGACCTGTGTTGTTGTCTTGTTTCTGCTGCTGACCTGAGGATAAAGATCTCGCATGGAACATTTTATCAGCTGTAGTAAATGTTCTTTCTTTATTAATTCTATTTGGGATCAATAATTAATGCTGCTGCCTCCTTTACAATTCCCTCAGAGAGAGGAGCATGGAGTCAGGCTAATATTCCATGGCTTACTGTTCCTTGAAGACCACACAGTCCCCAAGTATAGAAGGGTTCTTATCCTAGGAAACTCCTTTCCTTGTTTAGGGTCAGGAAGATCCTAATTTAGGGAGACAAGGCCTAGAATTTCCAGCACAGGGAAATTGCAGCAGATGCATTGAGCAAGAATTAACCCATCCTATCCCTCAATCCATCCCATCCCTCAATCCATCCCATCCCTCAACCCATCCCATCCCTCCCTGCTCAGGAACAGCAAAATAGAGACTTGTGGGGCACAAAATGAGCCTTAAAGTTGGTAACACAAACAGCAACAGAGAAGATTTCTCTGCCAACACCATCTCCCACAGCTCAGTGTTTTCTGAGGCCACAGTCTCTTTGCAGAGCTCACCCAGTTACAGGTTTGGCTCTGTGCAGCCCAAAACTCGTGTGCCAGTGGTGCTTACAAACTTGTCAGCCCCTGTGACATCCTGCTGGGAACAAAGCTGGGCAGGTTTGCTGCTAAGCTGAAGGTAGAAAGGCTTTGTGGTCTCTTACCTGCCTCTTGAGCCAATGCACATCCCTGGAGCATCTCTTACTTAACAATCAAAGTGATTTGGATTCTGCATCTTAGCAAACAAATAGGTCAAGACTAAGGAGACAGAGTTTCCTTGGCTTCTAGCTAATGTCTTTAGCTATTAGCTCCCCTTGGGCCAGTCCATGGCACATCAGGGTTCTTTCTTGGCTGCTTTTCTGACTAATGCATTAACCAATAGGAGAGAAATGCTAAGCTTAAGCTTATTTCTGTTGCAGACAAAATGCCAGGCTGGGCTCTTTGTGCCAGCAGCACAGCCCAGGCTCAGCCCCACCAGTGGCTCTTGACCCTGCTGTGGGGAGAAAAAGACCTTCAAAAAGGTGACAGAGGATCTGATAAAGGCTCAGTTAATACCACACATCTCAGCAGCTCCTTTCATGCCAGAATGGCAGGTGGATTGTGCACACACTGCTGAAGCAGGCTTGCCTCTGTCCCTCAGATGGAGATGTTATCAGGCTCTCACGTGGCAGGGAAACAGAGGCAATGAGTGAGGATAAAATGGCCCAATTCACATCTTTTCAGGTGCTTTCATTTTTTTTTCTGCTGTCTTACAGCTTCTTGCCCTTTTCCCTTAGTCAAAACCAAGTTTTCATGCATGGAAAAAAAATCTGCTTTTACTTTTCTATCTGAAAAGGTGCAACAGCAATAAGCCTGACCCTAATAGTGGGACAGGCACTGGCACATGTTGCCCAGGGAGGCAAAGATCTTCAGTCCTGACTTCAGAAATGAATCCAATTAGTTTCTTGGTCTTTGCCTCACTTTTAAACCCTGTACAAAGGCTTCATAGTACCAACTGCATCAGCATTGCCTTGACCATCCTCAGCCTAGGCAAATATGTTTCTCCTCACCTGAATATCCATTTCTCCTTGGGTTAGGCTTCTCCTGACCTGAGCATCCATTTCTCCTTGGGTTAGGCTTCTCCTCACCTGAGCATCCATTTCTCCTTGGGTCTGCCTCATCCTCCACCAAGGCATAAGTAGGATTATACCATAGTCACCTGAATTTTCTCCTTGGGTTAGGCTTCTCCTGACCTGAGCATCCATTTCTCCTTGGGTTAGGCTTCTCCTCACCTGAGTATCCATTTCTCCTTGGGTCTGCCTCATCCTCCACCAAGGCATAAGTAGGATTATACCATAGCCCTGCAGTCAGTCCCAGACCCAAAGCATGGGAACCTTGGAGCTCTCTGCCAGCACAAAGTGAATGTGGGATTCAGAGTCTAATTAGATGGGACCTGAGCATCCATTTCTCCTTGGGTTAGGCTTCTCCTCACCTGAGTATCCATTTCTCCTTGGGTCTGCCTCATCCTCCACCAAGGCATAAGTAGGATTATACCATAGCCCTGCAGTCAGTCCCAGACCCAAAGCATGGGAACCTTGGAGCTCTCTGCCAGCACAAAGTGAATGTGGGATTCAGAGTCTAATTAGATGGGGAGACTGGGAGCAAATATGTAAATACCAAGATGACTATTGTAAAAAAAGAGCTTCAGTTATTTGTACTGCAGGATTTCTTGATTTGCTGCTGGGACTGGGAGGTTTAGCTCTGGGCTCTCTTAGGAGAGAGATAAAACTGCCATGCAAAGCAAACCAGTGCTTGGCTGGTTTTGTCTTTCAGATCTGCTGAGAAGGGGGAGGGCAGGTAAGCAGCACTCAATTAAGAAGGGAAAAAAATATAGGTCTCAGAGATGATCAGCAGTCTGAGCTCTCTGAACACCTGGACATGAACATGGTGTGACTAGTTAATGTCAGAGAGCTATAAAATATGAATAGAGTCACCAAGGGTGTTCCCAGCCCCACACTGCAGGGAGCAAGCAGTGAGACATTGCTTCTTTTTTTCCCAGTTAGAACTAGAAATGCTTGGCAAGAACAGCTTAATGAGTGCTGCTTGCAGAAACTGGAGCAAGGAATAATAGGCAAGAGGGACACGTGTCCAACTGTGTGTCCCCAAGGGCTTTGGGTCCCAGAACTGGATGTTTAGATACACAAACAGCCTCAGAATGGCACAGAAATGCACAGCATGGAGATATGGCTCCTGCAAAGAGTCAGAGAATCACCAAGGTTGGAAGAGACCTCTAAGATCAGCAAGTCCAACCATTAAACTGTCACTGCTGGAACTCCTAAACCAGATCCTCCAGTGTCAGATCCAGACACCTCTTAAACACCTCCAGGGCTGGTGACTCCACCACCTCCCTGGGCAATATCCCAGGAGAGACATCCCCCACCTCCCTCCAACCCTCACAGGGACTTGTAGAGAGACATGAGGTCACCCCTGAGCCTCTTCTCAAGGCTTACCAGCTCCCTCAGCTCTTCCTCATGTGCTCTAGTCCTTTTCTGAGCCTCATTCCCCTGGCTGGACTCACTCAAGCACCTCAAGACTTACAGGCTACATCCCTAAAGGGATTTTTTGAGCACTGATCCCTTAGTGATGTTCTCAGGGTGACCCAGGACAATGAGCATCCTGCTCTGCACCCTGAGCTGAGGCCAAACAGCCTCTCTGAAAGCTGCAGGAGGTGTGGAAGCCTCAGCCCAGTTGGGGATTGAGCCACTGCATCGAGTTTGGTGAGACACTGTCCCAGGTTGCCCAGGGAGGCTGTGGCTGCCCCAACCCTGGCAGTGTTCACAGCCAGGTTGGATAAAACCTTGAACAACCTGCTCTGGTGGGAGGTGTCCCTGCCCAGGGCAGGGGGTTGGGGCTGGATAGTCTCTAAGCTCTATCCCAACTCCTAAAATTCTCTGGTTATAAGTTTAAAAGTGAGACTTGGGCTTTAAAAGCTGCTGAAACAACAGCCCCAGGCAGGACCTTGTGTTCTGTGGCAGGTAACAAAGTTTGTAAGGTGCTGATTGGCAGAAATAAAGGAAACTGGTCTTACTGGTAATGCAATTGCCATTTAAGATCACCGAAACAACTTGTGAAAAAGAAGTTGCCTAGAGGAGAGTTTGGCCTTTGAGTAAAAGCTGAAGGAAATTACTGTGCTACCTCAGGGGAAACTCCAAAGAACTGATTTAAGATGGGTCAGAACAGTTCTTAGTACAAATTGCCCTGTGTAATTTCTTGCCTGCCGAGTGCTAACCCATCTCCACTCTGAAATCCCCACATCTCCACCAACCTTTCCTCCCTGATCTCTTTTCATCCTGCTTTCCTGAACTCTTAACCCATCTGCTTTAAATAGAAAGCATCTTCCCTTCTGCTATCAAACACAGATTTAGAGTTAGCCCTAAAGAGGAAACAGCCACTTGCACCAAAGTGAGTTTCCACATTGCTTAAGCTCTAGCTCTGTCTTTCCAGCCCACCAGGGACCTGCTTCCAGACAGGGAAATGCTTAGCAGCTGAATTGCATCCCTCAAGCCACAATATAAGTGAAAAGAAGAAGAGAAAAGACAAAAACATCCTCTGAGCTGGAACCTTGATTTGCCCCAGAACCATGTTTTCTCTGGAGCATAATTCTTACCAACTAAGCTTCAGGAAATTCAAAGGAGATTCCATCAGGAAAGCCACAAACTAGGTGCAATTTTGGTGACCAGTATTAGTTTCCCAATGTTTGAGCTTGTTGAGCTTAGTCTGATCAAGTTTAATGACCTATAGCACTGACAGCCCCTTACAGAGCTACATGCAGAGGTTTCACTGCTGTTGCTGGTTTGGAAAGATGGTTAACAGCTTTGTGTTTGGGATTCTGTGTTGGTCACAAAGTCTCTCAACATCTGGTCATTGCTTCTCTCATCTAACCTCCCATCACTGCTCTACAACTGCCTAGAGCTCTCTCAGTGCTGCTCAGAGGATATTGCTCATTGTTTTTTCCAGTCATCTCCCACAAAGACCTTAATGTGCTACAAGAATTCAGGAGTGTGTCTTGAATTCTTGGATTTGAAAGCACAGAGGTTGTGTTGTTATCACACCAGACATTATCCTTGTCTCTGGAGAATGAAGGATGTTCCCTTTAAGTGCACAGGTAGCATTTGGGAACATTGGGAAGGAGCTCACTCAGTTCAAGCAGAGTTCAGAACCTGCCCTGGATTAGTGACCAGAAGAAGGGCAGTTTGCCACAAATTATATGACCTTTTCTTGGACATCTTGAGGTCTCTGTGCTTTCCAGGGCAGCAGATTCAGCTTCTGCTTGTTAGGCAAATTCACATGAGGTGAGTCAGGAGCTGCTGCTCTTGCTTGCAGTGAGCAGAGTGTGAGTGGAGCCAACCCACACACACAGCCTTGCTTACTGCTTCCAGCCCAGATCTGGCTGTGGGGCAGAGCCAACCCAAAGCATTTCCAGCCCTCAAAAGTCTGGCAGATAACACACACCCAACTGGTGCCTGTGGAATACTTTCTGCATCTCCACAGCATCCTCAGCTCTGGGGAACTGCTGGCATTAGCCAGGACAGAGAGATTCTTCTGGAATTCTACAGAGAATCTTGTGAGGGACAAGAGAATTGAGATGTGCACAGGGTGAAATGAAGGCTGTGGAGTCACAAGGCAAACCCTGTGCCCAAATGTCATTTCCAAACATAGTTGTGGTTGTAGCTGTGTCACTCTCTATCTCCCATGGTGCAGTCAGGGACCAAAACGTGGCTAAGCTAGGACAGAACTTCTCCATCTTTTTCAACATCAAGATGCTCTGATTTTCATAGTGGGGAGGAGGAAATCCACAGCTCCTCCTGGGTAGCACTGCCTCGGTGCTATTCCTTTTGGCCATGTAAAAATTATGCTACCCTTTAGGACATCTTAGTTTGCTTGACCTGTACAGTGTGTGGAAGTTTTACTCTTTGGTGTTAGCCTGTTTGCTGTGCTTTGGCTGAACCCCAGGCCCAGTGCTGCACTGGGGAGCTCACTCTGGTGCTAACTGGTTGGCAGCAGAGCCAGAAGTGTGTGGTGTTAACCACAGAGCCATGTCCTCTCCCCTTGTAAGAGTTGCCATTGCTACTGCTTGAAAAACTCAGCTCTTGACCCTTGGCAGCTGAGGCTTCAGGTCCATGAGGACCTGGATGTCTCCTGCCCTTGTTCATGTGAGAATTGGGTGTCTGGGTTGCCCCTCTGAGCTCTGCCTGTCACTGGAACTGGGGCTGGTAGGGGCTGGCAGGGTAAGGATGAGGCTTCTCCTTCCAATGGCAGCAGCAGCAAAGGGAAAAGCAGTGGGTGGAGTGAGAGCCTCCAAGACATTTTGCCATTAAGTGGTATAATTTAGTCTGTGCTCAATGTTTTGATTTGGCCCAGCTGTGTCTGTGTGCATTTAGATTAATCCTGTTACTGGCAGGAGCAGGGCTGCCTGCTGCTTATCAAGAGTGCTTGTGTGATTTCTACTTGATATGCAGTTGTCTCGGAGAAGGACTTTGCTGCCTCTCTCCTTGCTGGGCTTGGGCTCTCCCAAACCTGCCTGGGGGTTAGAAGGGAGATGCTGAGGGCAGATGGATGCTTTCCATGGGGCTGTCTGAAATGGGGGGAGAAAGACATCACCCACATGGCACAGATCATAGAATCATAGAATCAACCAGGTTGGAAGAGACCTCCACGATCATCCAGTTCAACCCTACTGTGGCCACTAGACCATGGCACTAAGTGCCACATCCAGTCTCAGCTTGAAAACCTCCAGGGATGGGGAATCCACCACCTCCCTGGGCAGCACATTCCAATGTCTGATCACTCTCTCTGTAAAAAATCTCTTCCTAATATCCAACCTAAACCTGCCCTGGCAGAGCTTCCTCTCAGATTTTATCAGGCTAGAAAGTGGCTGGTTTATGTACCTCAGTGTGTGTTGCTCCCTGACTGGTACAGTGACTTCTCCATGGGTTCTTACTTCCTTGTAATGAGTAGAAATCCTTCCTCCCCTCAGGTGGTAGGAGTGTCTTAGGGACTGAAGAGTCTGGGCTCTTCCTCCCCTCCCTTTGCCAGGGAAAGTATGGACTACTCACTGAAATTAATTGCTCCTTTAACAAATTACCACTCATTAGCCAAGTCACTGTGACTGTGCACACTCTTATCTATGAAATGAAAAGATATTACCCTAAAAAAACCCTCCTAATAATTAGCACAGCTGAGCTGACTGGCCATAAGTCTATCAGCATATGATAAAAGGTGATGTCCTGTGTTCCTAAGGTAATAATGTACTAATAAAACATCATGGGACAGCTCTCACAGCTTGGAATTCCTACCTGGCTGCTTCAGCCTGGGATATCTTGGTAAGTCTTAATTCTAGCTGAGGAGTTTGGTCCTGTGGAACAGAGAGGAGGGTCTGGAATTGCTGTCCTGGGTCAGAGAGATGAGCTCTGCAGCTTTATTTGTACCCAGAGAGGTCACAGAACCACAGAATGGTTTGGGTTGGAAAGGTGAGATTTGCTTAAGGTCAGAAAAAAGGAGTTTGCAGCAAGGCAGGAACTTGAGGAGCATTTTCCTCAAATATATGAAATCCCATTTGGAATCCACTTGTCCCTTAGCTCAGGACTCTATGGGCAGAGAGTTCTGCAGGGTAAGCACATGATAATACTCTAAGAACAACAGTTGTGCAGAAGCTTTAGCACATTTGAAAACCACTTGGCACATTAAAGGTGTTGTTAGTGCAGGGACAGAGGGTTACACAGCTCCACCTCCAGCTGAGGAGCCTGTAGGCATCATGGAATGTTTGGGTTGGAAAGGACCTTAAAGAGCATCTCATCCCACCCCTGCCATGGGCAGGGACACTTTCCACTAGCCCAGGTTGCTCCAAGCCCCATCCAACCTGGCCTGGAACACCTCTAGATCTATAACCTTATTCCCATATTTCATACCCTAAGCCACTTCTCTGTCCTAGATGTTTAATTCTCCTTATTTCAGTCCAACTTGCTGTGTTAGATGTGATGGAAGTGAAGCATCTCGAGAGCTTCAAACAGGGATTAATAATTTCTCTGGGTAATGAAAACACAAAGTTATTATGTTAGTTATGAAGGGTAAAAGTCCCTTATGCCTACTGAGCATGAGAGGATGCTGGGCTGAGAGTTTTGTTCTTGATTATCTCTCTCCACTTCCTGTGCAGCTGTTCTTTAGCAGAAGCAAATGGATTTGGGGAATATTCAGTCATTACTTCTGCCTGAAATTATTTTTCTTTAAAGTACATCAAATAATAAGTGCTTCAGCCAGGAAAATTTTTCCTTTTCTCATGCTATTTTTTACCCAGAAAATCTTCTGTTTAAGTTCCTCTACTTCTCTGATCACATGCATTATTACATCTTTCCATCCTCTCTGAAGTAGCAGATCAAATATTCACCTTATTAACCACATTCTGTATATCAATGCATTGTTTCCCCATGGTGGGTTGATAAATTAAGTCCAGGCATGTTGCAAATGTCCAACTGACCCCAGGACTGTCCTGCCAACTCCCTCACTCCGATTAGGAGTTGACCTTTCAGCCTCTCTGAGTCTTGTCACAGTAAATGAGATGAGATATTAGGAAAGAATTCTTGGCTGTGAGGATGCTGAAGCACTGGCACAGGTTGCCCAGGGAAGTTGTGGCTGCCCCAACCCTGGAAGTGGCTTCATCCATCCCTGGATGGGGCATGGAGCAACCTGGGCTAGTGGAAAGTGTCCCTGCACATGGCAGGGGTGGGATGAGATGCTCTTTAAGGTCCTTTCCAACCCAAACATTCCATGATGCCTACAGGCTCCTCAGCTGGAGGTGGAGCTGTGTAACCCTCTGTCCCTGCACTAACAACACCTTTAATGTGCCAAGTGGTTTTCAAATGTGCTAAAGCTTCTGCACAACTGTTGTTCTTAGAGTATTATCATGTGCTTACCCTGCAGAACTCTCTGCCCATAGAGTCCTGAGCTAAGGGACAAGTGGATTCAAAATGGGATTTCATATATTTGAGGAAAATATTCCTCTCCTGTCTGGAGATTAGACCTCAAGTTCCTGCCTTGCTGCAAACTCCTTTATTCTGGCCTTAAGCAAATCTCACCTTCTCCCTGTTTGTGCTCCCTGTGGTTGTAAAATTGGGATTCACATATGCAGCAAGTGGTGGGGAAATAACTGTAGCAGAGATGCTGATGCTCAGCTGTTCCACTAATAGGGAGCCACATCAGGTATGTAGTTTGTGGGATTGAAAAAATACTAAAAGTGGTATTAATAAAGCACATAAGCTAAGCACCAACTGATGGGGTCAGGAGGAAATAGCTCTCCCTAAAGGCAGTTTATCCCACATCTGGCTGCTGGTGTGTTCCCTGGAAGCAGCTGCTACTGTCAGATGGGCTCCTGAAGCAGCTGGACATGCTCTGCAGTTCATTCTAACACTTTGTTCTTGCATCTCCTGACTGATTTCCCCCTCAAAGTTTCCATTCCCATTTGCTGGTGTCAGTGGGGATTGATTACTGCAGAGCAGGATCCATACCCCATCCATGTGGAAACCTTAGACACACAACAGGCCTGACTGGGACTCAGAATTTTGATTTTTCTCCAATGAAATGGGAATTCACAAAGGAATATTTGCTGCTTGGTCACCACTGCAAGCCCAGGCACAAGGGTTTCCTTGCCCAGCCAGTGATACCTGGGAATTGAGTTGGATGAAGGATGGGTTTGAGGGCATTGATCAGTTCCCATTGCTTATAGAATCATAGAATCATCAAGGTTGGAGGAGACCTCTAAGATCAGCAAGTCCAACCACAAACCTGTCACTACTGAACCCCTAAATCCTGCAGTGCTAGATCCAGATGCCTCAAACACCTCCAGGGCTGGCAACTCCACCACCTCCCTGAGCAATATTCCAGTGCCTGAACATCCTAAGAGGGAAAACATTTCTCCTAACATCTCCTCTGACTCTCCCCTGTCTCAGCTTAAGGTCATTCCCTCTAGTCCTCTTCATGCAGCAATGGAGAAGAGACCAACATGGCACCAAACAGGACTCTGAACAGTTTTCCTGGTGATCATTGCTGCTGAGGGTCACTAATCATAAAATCATAGAATTTTTAGGGGTTGGAATGGAGCTGAGAGATGATCCAGCCCCAACCCCCTGCCCTGGGCAGGGATACCTCCCACCACAGCAGGTTGCTCAAGGCTCTATCCAACCTGGAATGAACATTGCTGGAGTTGGGGCAGCCACAGCCTCCCTGGGCAACCTGTGCCAGTGTCTCACCCCCCTCACCGGGAAAACTTCTTGATATCTAGCCTAAATTTTCCCTCCTTCAATTTGAATCCATTGCCCCTTGTCGTATCACTGCAGTTCCTAACTGTGTTGGGACAAGGAGTTAGACTCCTTCAGTGATATTCTTTGTCCCCAGAAGAGCCCAAATCCATCAGAGCCACAGCAAAACAGAGACTAGAGCTCAGCATATGCTGCTCCTGCTGCTGTGTGTGGAGACAGCTCTGAGAAAGCAGAGTGAGGCTGCAGACCTGGGGCACTGCTGTGCCACCTGCCAGCTCCACACAGGTCCTGCCATGCCTTTGCCACTCCAGGCATCAGGCAGCTGAGTGCCTTGCCAGGAAGGAATAGCTGAGTGGTGTATTTTAATTAGAGTGAGACTAAATGCCACAGGAGCAAGAGAAGCCTGTCTCTTGCTCACCACGGCTGGGGGAGAAGGAAAAGACTAGCATTTTCAATTTAAGCTTTAGTTAGATAATGCCTGTTGGTGCCAGTAGATTACAGAGTGGATATTAAATCCTCCAGGATTTGCAATGGGGAAGTACTCCCAGAATCCATAAGCAGGCAAGAGAGCAGAGCTATGGAGCTGTCGTCCCCTGGAGGTCCTGAGAGGGAGGAGAAAAAGGGAAGGAAATCTTCCCTTTGAAGGAAACTCCACGTAAAGAGCACACAGAGGCAAAGCTGTGGCCTTTAAAGGTTCCCCTGGTAAGAAGCTTTCTTGCTTCTGACAGCAGCCAAATGGCATGTGAAAAGGTAACAGGGTCTGTCAAGCTGCTGGAGCAGGGAGAGGCAGGGCTGGACTCAGTGCTAATGGTCTTTCTGTGGGATTTGGGGAGAGGTTTCTCAGGGGATCCCACAAAAAGATCTTCTGTGAGTGTCCCTGTCAAACCAAGTCAGCTGTCCTGGGGCACCTGAGTTGCAAAGACTCAACAGCAGATCCCAAGCAACTCTGGTGTTGAGCTAGTTCATAGAATCATAGAATTTTAGGGATTGGAATGGAGCTTAGAGATGACCCAGCCCCAACCCCTGCCCTGGGCAGGGATACCTCCCACCAGAGCAGGTTGCTCAAGGCTTTAGCCAACCTGGAATGAACATTGCCAGGGTTGGGGCATCATCATCCCTGGGCAACCTGTCATTTATTTGATAAAAGCAGCTTGAGTTGATGCTGAGGACAGGGAGGTTGTCCAGCACTGCAATCCAAGTCCCTGGTATCAGGTGTTATTGGAGCCACAAACAGCTTGAGGTGGAGTTTGACAAAATCTGCTTTAAATCCTCCCTGAAACATACCCAAGAGCACAGGATTCAGGATCAGCAATGCCAGGGAAGCTGCTCCCTTTGGGCCATGTCTCTGTCTCCTACAGGGACTGCAAGCCATGAGGAAAAACTGTTGAAAAATCCTGTTTAGAAAACGCTGAAGATCTAGTAATAACAAGAAATAGAAAGGGCAAAACGTTTATCCTTCATTACTCTAATACACAAGAAGCTTTGTCTGACAACACATGGCAAATGTTCCAGGACTAGATATGTGGCTGATGGAAATATGGGAGATTAGGAGTTTAAAAGCACTAAAATGGGCAAATTAATTACCACAACTATCCATGCATGTTTTATCTAGCTGAAATGTTGGGCTGTTTTTTTCCCAGGTTAAGGGAAATATTAACCTAGAAGGAGTTATATCAAGGTCTGTAGCCTGAAGAGCTAACAGTATAAAGATCAGATCCTTGGCAATGAAAATTCAGGAGCTATCATAGTGTTTGATTGAACATCCCAATAGTTTCATTAAGGACGTGTGCCTGTATTTTATGCTTGCTAATTAGCAAACCCAACCACTTTATCTCTCTGTTATCTTTGTGCAAGAGAGTGGCAAATTTATGTCATTATAAAATATCACCCAAAATGTAAAGGTTCATAAGCAATTAGATTGGGTAATTCTTGTTTATGCCCCTGAAGAATTGTTCATTTGAAAACTTTATAGTTAATATGTACAAAGATAAAAGAGTGGCCCGGGTTGCTTTGGTGACAGAAGTCAAGTGGCTGAGTGAGCTGAATGGATTATTAGAGGAGAATATTTTGGAGCTGGTTCCTTTGATTCTCAGCTGGGAATTTACAGCCAAGCAGAGGTTTTGGCTCATGTTATTGGCATTTGCTTTGGGCATCACTCTGGTTTGGAAGCCTAAGTTGATGCCCTCAAAATGAGAAGGATGGAACTGTCAGAGCAAGTCCAGAGGAGGTCACAAAATTGATAAGAGGACTGGAGCATCTTCCCTATGGAGGGAGTTGGGGCTGTTCAGCCTGGAGAAGAGATTGTGTGGAGATCTCATAGTGACCTCTCAGTGTTTGAAGGGGCTCCAGGGAAGCTGCAGAGGGATCTGTGTTAGGAACGGCAGGGACAGGACAAGGGGTAATGGATTCAAGTTGAAAGAGGGGAAATTTAGGCTAGATAGGATGAAAATGTTTTCCCTGTGAGGATGGTGAGACACTGGCACACGTTGCCCAGGGAGGCTGTGGCTTCCCCAACCCCGGCAATGTTCATTCCAGGTTGGATGAGCCTTGAGCAACCTGCTCTGGTGGGAGGTGTCCCTGCCCAGGGCAGGGGGTTGGGGCTGGAACATCTCTCAGCTCCATTCCACCCTCTGAATTGTCTGATTCTCTGATTCTACATTGAGCAGAGACCCGCTGCTGTCGGTGTGAGAGGCAGCTTCGCTCATTTTTGAGAGCAAAAGGCGATAGTTGCTCAGGATGTTGTACCGCAGCCCCAGCCCAGCCTGCCCGGCGATGGAGCGCGGCGGAGCGCTGACACCTGCCGGCAGGACCGACGGGCACCCGAGCCTCCTCCTGT
>NW_008649774.1:0-242 GCF_000695815.1 Acanthisitta chloris
GATGGCGGCACCTTGAGGACCCCAATGGACACTGGAAGACCCCAATGACCCTTGACAAGATGGCAGCACATTGAGGACCCCAATGACCCTTGAAGACGACCCCAATGACCCTTGATGACCCCAATGACCCTTGAGGATCCCAATGACCTTTGAGGACCCCAATGACCCTTGAAGATGACCCCAATGACCCTTGAGGACCCAAATGACCCTTGATAACCCCAATGACCCTTGAGGACCCCACT
>NW_008649774.1:290-545 GCF_000695815.1 Acanthisitta chloris
TGGCCCTTGAGGACCCCAATGACCCTTGAAGATGACCCCAATGACCTCTGAGGACCCCAATGACCCCTGAGGACCCCAAAGGAGCCTTGACACGATGGTGGCACCTTGAGGACCCCAATGACCCTTGAGGACCCCAATGGACCCTTGAGGACCCCAATGACCCTTGACAAGATGGTGGCACCTTGAGGACCCCAATGACCCTGGAGGACCCCAATGTCCCTTGAAGATGACCCCAATGACCCTTGATGACCCCAA
>NW_008649775.1:0-31972 GCF_000695815.1 Acanthisitta chloris
ACCCGCTCCCTCGGGCTGCTCGACCCACGTCCCCTTCCTCTCCTCCCCGCACAGTGTTCCCAGGGCTTCGCTGAGTTTTTAGCTGCTTTCCCTCGAGTCCTGCCGTGCAGGGAAAGGGTAGTAGCCTCCCCACCCCGCTTAGCCACGCTGGATCGTAATGGGTGATAGTCGCCATCCCTTTCAGCCACACCGGGTAATACTTAATCATGGCTAACCGGCTGCAGCATGTGTCACTGTAATAAGTGACACCCTCTTAGCCAACTGCAGCTGGTGAATAACAACAGATCTGCCGCCGGTGCACAGGAGGCAATCACACCTGCAGTGTCGCGTTGCACGGTGCTGTACTCGCCGCATCCTGCTCGCTGCTGGTGATTCTAAGTGCTGTGCCCTTAATTTCGGGCTGCACTGAGCACGTGTGACCTCCCTCAGTGTGTTGAGGGAAGGGGCAGTCGAGAACAGGCTGTTTCTATGCTCCACCTGTCTGTTCTGAGTGAGATTTCAGCCGGTGAAAGTGCTGCTGTGTCTTTGTAAAACGTGGACCTTATTTTGAGATTTCACAGCGTGTCTGTGACCTTCTGTCTTCCCTGTGGGATTACATTGTCTACAGCGTTGGCTCTGTGGTTAGGGAGCAACAGCCTGCTTGGGGGTGGGGTGGAGTTGGTGGTTGATGCTTTTGTTCTCACGGAGAAGGTAGCATTATGCTATTTGGCTGTTTTGTTTGGCTGCAGGAGTGTTTCCAATTCCTCACCCGTGTTTGTCGAAAAATAAGTGGAAGCTTCTGCTTGGTTCCTCTCTTGATGAAGACATCTTGTGGCTCCTACACATTCTCCCAATTAGATGTTCTTTAGGGAAGCTAGTCTTGTTTGTTGTGATTCCTGGAGTGTGCTGTTTGGGAGGTTAGAGTTGAAAGAAGGGGACAAATGCTTTCAAAGTTTGCTAGAAGTATTAGCCTGCGTGTTGGTTAGCAATTAAGTTTTTCCACATTTCTGTTAGTTTACTCATCTGAATGTTTGGGCTCCGTTTCCTTTTGTTTATTGATTATTACAGGTCTGTCAGAAGTGTTGTCGTGTTTGTGACGTTACTTTTATCCTTCTCAGAGGTCTGTTAAAATGTTGACAAAAACAACTGTAGATTATTCATGGTTTTTTTTTTAAAAAATCAATGATTGAAACAGTAGGAATTTTTTTTTAAAAAAAAATCAATGATTGAAACAGTAGGAAAAACAGCATTTTAACCGGGGTGATAAACTTAGGTGTAGTTGAGGATTTTAATGCTAAATCTGTTGTTCAAAACATGTAAGTCAAATAATTAGCTGAAAAAGTAGTTGTGTTTTCTTACTGTTAAATACTTCTAGTGTTGGTAAAATGAAGTCTGTTAACTTTAGTTAATATTACAGTTAAATTGCATGAAGGAGCCTGATTTTTATGGTATGACCTGTTTTTGGAGCACAGCTCTGATGCTGAGTTGTCTGTGTGTTAGGATTAAAAATTGATGATACTCCAGTAGCTGATTTTTCAGCATAGTCTGTACAGGCAATTTTCTTTCTGGACTGTTCTGTAAAAGCTAACTTGCACGTGGAAATCAGAGTGTTTGAAATTAAGAAGCAGTAGCTGAAGAATGAACTATGCAAGCACTGCAGCGTTTGACTGGGCAGTTCTTACCGGAGCTCCAACTTTGAGGTGAAGCATATGGATCTTCTGCATCAGTGTTAGCTCTATGTAAAACCACATTTTTCCCCTGTGAAAACTGCATGCCAGAGCTTAAATTGTGGTCCATAGGTTTGTGCTGCATTGAAGTGGAATGGTAGGAGTTTACAGCTGTGCTTTGGGGGCAGGTGGAGTACATCACCACTTTGTTGTTTGCAGCATGTGGCACACTCTGGTCACTGGTGTCTCACAAAGCGTTTGGATGAGTCTGCCTGAACCTAAATTGCACAGAGTCAAGACCAGATGTAATGAGAAAGTACACAGAAGCATGAAATAAGTAACTGGAAATGAGTTACTAACTCTTTGAACTGTTATTTAAAAGAAGTGGATAATTTATGGCTGGGATGATAGGATAGTGTTTTGGGGGTTTGTGGAGTATTTTTGGTTTTGCTTGTGAACAGTTTAGGGAAACTCATCATTTTAAGATGACAAAATTAGTGAAAATGTTCTGTAATTGGAGAAGCACGTTTTGAGTGCAAAACACTTGGTTTTCAGTAATTACTGATTCTACAAAAATACTTGTTTTAAAGTTGTTGTGCAGGGTCTAATACAGCCTTATGACAGAGAAAATCTCTGATACTGTGAACTCGTTTTTATGTCATTTTAAAGTGACATAAAGTATGGAATGGTGTCTTCCCTGTAGCCTGGGACAACCTGATCTTTAAAATACCAGAAACTAAGGCAGGGA
The DNA here is from genome assembly GCF_000695815.1 of Acanthisitta chloris. Lineage (NCBI taxonomy): Eukaryota > Metazoa > Chordata > Aves > Passeriformes > Acanthisittidae > Acanthisitta > Acanthisitta chloris. The sequence continues at coordinate 2,395 of NW_008649775.1, forward strand.
GCCACTGCAAAGAAAACCCAACCACCCCAGACCCTTGCAAAGATGCCTATACCAGCAGCAACTGAACTTTTAGAGGGGTGGATGGAAATGATAAATGTTAGGCATTGGCTTGAGCACTCAGTTACCAGTGACAACCTCTGTAATAGCAGTATGTGATGCAGTATTTGGATTATTTTTCAGACAGGTTGAGAAGCCTTGAAAAAGACAAAAATAAGTTGAGTGGGCTTATCAGTGGTATGATGTTTTCCACAGACGCTGGAAAATAGAGAACTGTTTCAGTAACACTTTTCTAAGTACCAGGCTAGTCGAGTTCTGTGTCTGAATTAGTCATCCCTGGCTCAGTGGTTAAGAGGGGTTTCCTGACCCAGAATGCTTATTGGTTTAAGGGTAAGGGAAGATGCATCAGATCTGTGGTGACACAGGAGAATGTTTGGCATCAGTGCAGTGAATTTTGGTGTAGTGGTGCAGGTGTACCAGCCATTTGGTCGTTCTGGTTGTTTGTTTTCAATGAGAACTATGCAAAAACTTGTAAGAGGTTTTTGAAAGGAGAAATCTCTGCTGTGTGGAGCTCTCCCAGCCATGAGAGCAAGAGAAATTCAGAGGTGAGAATCTAACAGTTTAGGGAAACTTTAACCTCATCTACATCCTGATTACTAATCTTAGGATGAGGACATTCACCAGTGAGGGTCGTTAAGTAGAAAGTGAAGAGGATGCTGCTCAAGAGATGAGGAGGGAGGGGACTTGTGTGATCTGGCCTTAGGCTAAAAAAGGCTATCTAGAGAGGAACTAGCATAAGGGTTAATTCTGGATTTTGAAAGATAAGGAAGGATACTTCATTACCTTGAAGATTTGAACTGCTGTGGCCACAGGATAAAATTTAAGCTACTGAAAGGATATACTACCGGATCTCTATACCAGGTTACTTCTCAGACCCATAGGTAGCCATGGTTTGAGGGCTAATGCTTAGTTAAGATGCCTGAAGGTTCATGCCTTGCAGTAGTGGGAAGGAGACTGAAGCAAGGATAGAAAGAGTAAGTCCTGTGTGTTGTCTGTGCTGAGAGTGAGCTGATAGTGAGGCTTCCGTATGGAGGAAGAGACACAGGTGAGATGAGGACTAGATAAGGCCTTGAGCAACCTGGTCTAGTGGGGAGGTGTCCCTGCCCATGGCATAGGGGACTGGAACTAGATGATCTCTAAGGTCCATTCCAACCCCTAAAATTCTATGATTCTGTGAAGCTGAGGTGTTAGCTTGGACAGACACAGGAGATACGAAGTAGAAAGTGTTTCTGATGAATGGCCAGGAGTTCATAGTTGAGCTTGAATCCTGGCCCTGGGTAGAGTGAGGAAGAATGGAAAGGGATGCAAGACTGACACCTATTAAATGATTCATAAAGTAGTACAGGTGACTGAGGAGGCTCCTTCGGGAGGATACACTGAAAGAACAATTAGAATGATAAGGGATGAATCATGAGAGCAACAATGCCAAGGAAACCAGGGAGAGTATTTCCGGAAAAGCATTGCTGGTAGTCTTGGGTGATTGACAGGTCCAGGAAGATAAGAATTACATATTGATTCTGAGCCTCATTGTAGGGTTAGGTTGCAAGAGATGTTGGTGAGAATGGTTTCAGTGGAGTTTAGCGAGTGGAAACAGGATTATGTAGACTATAGGAGTAGAATTCATGTCTGGGATCTTCAGGCTACAGTTTTTACTGTCACTGGAGGTTTAAACAGTGCTTATTAAGATTTGAGTAATAGCATAACTACAGCTATTGTATTGTGTATGTGCACCTGATGACTGTCAAAGGTTGGGAAAAACTTGTTTGCAATCAAATGAGTAGATGGCTTTGTGTGACTAACATTTAAATCCTTATCAAAGAGGATGTCTGACTATTGGGAAATCCTTGTGACAACTATATTCTTGAAGGAGTCTTCCAAAATGCTTGCAAATGTTCTTTTAACCTCTTGTAGTTTCAGTAGGAGCAATTTTTATGAAGTTAAGCTCTTAATTTGGATTTCATTTGCTTTCACTGTTTATTCATTGTATTAAATAGCTCTTTATTGTTTCTCACTTATTCTGGTTGATACAGAGCACAAAAAAATTTGAAAATAATCTTTCTATCGCTTGATTTCTCCAGAAATAATCTGTAGACTATTTTATTTGGCATAGTGTGTGTGTGTGTTTGTTACAGCCAATTAAAAGGCAATATCCTTTGCTGATAGCTCTTTGCAGAAGTAACTCTCTTTTAAGTGTGCTGTTCCATGCTATGAATTGCATAATGATCGTGGGTTGGGAATTAGAGAGTTTCTTTTCCTCTGACTTGCTAATTTCTGCTTTGCAGTAATACTTCATTCTAGGGCTAGTTTTCTTTATTTTGAAGAGCAATTTCTGTATTAAAAAACATTGTGAAAAGATGGGCAAGTAGCCTCTAGGTACATATAAAGTCTTCCTGAAAGACTTGTGGCGCCTTCATGGGCCAAGATTCTTGGAAAAAGGGTTTGTAGTTAGTGACTCATTTCTGGTGAAGAGTACAACTAAGGTGCAGTGCATACCTGTTCTAGGCTATGTTTGGTTTTTGATAGACTTCAAGAGATAAATTGTATTTTAGGACGGTAAAGTGCATATTGAATCCAAACAAGTAATCTGACTTAGGCAACGTGTTGGACTCTCTCTTGGGAATAAAGAATGCTGTTTATGCAAAATACTAGTTTTGCAAAATATTAGTTTCACATTTGGAGAGCAAATCATGTCAGCAGAAATTTGAAGGTCCAGGACATCTTTCCTGTGTTTGTAATACTTGCCACTCTAAATCCTTTGGATGGTAATTGCAAGCACATTATTAACTGGCCTCTGTGGCACTGTAATGTGCTGAATCACTGCCTCCCAAGAGCATTTCACAGGGAAGGTGCACTCTGAAGATGACTTCTTTAAAATTCATGTTACTTCAGTGTTTTTAAAAATTGAGCATTCGTAGTGTCTGCCTGCTTTTATGGAGTTGCTGCTTTTTCTTTTCTTGTGTATTTATGTGAAGAAAGGAGAAAGGGAAATGTCACTAGCTGTGTTGTCAGATGAAATCTTAATGCTGTTGACAAAACTGGATGTGCCTTTTAACTCTGTAGTACTTCACGGCACTTTATAATTATAGGTGTGCAATAATTTTCTTGATCTCAGTGAACTTTTATTAATTTTATGTGGAAATGCACATAATATTATACATGTCATACTTGTCTTGAACATAATTTCATTAATAATCAATATTATGTGAGGCAGGGAGATAATATAGAATGATGGTTATCTTTTTCCAGTGTAAAAATTCAGAAGAGAAAGCACCCAATAAATTTATTTGAAGAGAAAATTATTAATAGAAAATAGTGATTTCCATATTCCTATATTCTTACTGAGTCTTGGAAAAGTAGATGCTAAACTTAGAGTTTTACATTATCTCATTTCCTGGGGCTGTACTTAGGTTGTGATGCTCTTTGCTCATAAGTTGTGTCTGTGTATTTTGTGGTTGCTGCTGTTTTAAAATAAAGTTACATACCCTTTACAACTTGAAGAAGCTCTTTTGTGGCCTTTGCTGTGTCACAGCTTTTTCACAGCCTATTTATACTATTTTAAATTAATTTCATTTTCTGAAATATACTTCATATGCTTCAACTGGAGGTTAGTTAGGCAGCAGCGTATGGCAATGTGTCTTCTTGCTCTTTTGCTTGTAAATGCAAGAACTATGTATTTGCAGTGGTAAACCTTTGTACCAAGAAAGGAAAGAAGTTGAGGGGTTCAGCATGTGCAGCGTTCCATTTAATATTTTTATTTTTTAAAAGCTTGACTGATCTATAGAGTTTTACTGGAGGATATAAGAATTACGGTATTTTACTGTTTTGATGAGTAAGGATGTTCAGTGAATGACATGCTGCTGGGACATCATTTGTTTTGGGTGCCACAATGTAAGATAATAAGCTATTAGAGCATCCAGAGGAGAGCAGTGAAGATGGTGAAGGGTCTAGAGGGGAAGCTGCCTGAGGAGTGGCTGAGGTCGCTTGGCTTGTTCAGCCTGGAGAAGAGTAGACTTTGTGGCAGTCAACAGCTTCCTCAGGAGGGGAAGTGGAGGGGCAGGCACTGACCTCTTTTCTCTGGTGGCCAGTGACAGGACCCAAGGGGCAGCATGAAGCTGTGTCAGGGGAGATTCAGGTTGGATATTAGGGAAAGGTTCCTCAGCCAGGGGGTGGCTGGGCACTGGGACAGCTCCCCAGGGCAGTGGTCACAGCACCAAGTGTGACAGAGTTCAGTTTGTGTTTGGACAAGGCTGTCAGGCACATGGTGTGATCCTTGGGCGTGTCCTGTGCAGAGCCTGGAGTTGGACTCAGTGATCCTCCTTGGGTCCCTTCCAACTCAGGATATTCTATGAGTCTATGATTCTAAAGTTGTTTACATTGCTTCACTTGGAAAACATGAAGACATTACAGTGGTTGTGTTATGGTATAAATTTCCCTCATTTGTTTCTTATTCAGGAGCAAAGACTATCTCCATTTCACTGTAATTGCATGACTAACTCGTATGCAGTGCTGTTTAATCAGTGGATTGAAAATCCAGGACACTTTCTCTAATAGGCAACAAACTGTATTGGCAGCTGGTCATTTTTAACTGCTCTATGTGAGATTACACCTGGTTCTTCATTTAATTTTTCCACTTCTGGTAGGTTAGATTAAAGGATATATACTGCAGTGGGCCCTAGTGTGTCTTTTGGTTGTTAATCTAATTACTTGGAGTTATTTGAGTAGCGCGATGAACACTTTACATTTTCCCCTTATAAGTGCACACAAATGTAGACATTTTTCTGAATGTGCCAGAAAAAAAGTCTTTCTCCTTGTATTCTTCATAACATTGCTTGGTCTGTAGAACATTTCATCTGCACTTTGGTTTTTTCAGAGCCATACTTGAGGCATATTTCCAGTGTGTGGTGCTTTGGGAGATTACCAGGAAACTTGGTATCAGAATGAAACTTCGTCAGGCTGCCATGAAATTCAGAGTTTTCCAAGCCTGAAAGAGGGAAATAAATTGTCCAAACTATTGGTCCCTAATTTTTGCTGGACCACAGCCACTGCCCAGAATAAGAGAGACTCTCTAGGCAATATTCTACTTTCCTTTTCCTGGCAGCTCTTATTTTAACACTGCAATTTAATTTTGTCTGGGAGCAGTGGCAGAGGATCTTGCAGGCAGTGTTTCTTTTGAAAGTTGTAGATTAGGAACTGCCAGTGTAGAGAATAAGGTTAAATGTGTTTGCTCTGCAGAAGAATCTGTAAAACTAAGCTTTTATCAGTTTTCGGTACAGGGGAAGGTGCTGTGATAAGGAGTGTTACTGCTTTCACTGGTGATCTTACATAGACGGAGTTTGAAAATTAAAAGTCTAGAGAGTCAGAGGTGCTTGTGCTCACTCTGAATTTATGCCACTGTGGAAGAGTTCTAAGGCCAGGCATAATAGAATAAATAATAACTAGACTTGCTCAGTTGTTGTTGTTGTTGTTCCAGCTATCTGTGTCAAAGCTCTTCATGTCCTGAACATGAAAAAACAAGCACAGAAAAACAGTGGCTTGCCAAGGTCAGAGAGTCCACGGAGAGGTGGAAGTAGAATTTGCTGTCTCCTGACTGTCCTCGTTGCTCTGTGTGGCTATGGGCCGTTCACTGGGGTTGTCAGGTGGCATCATGTCTTCTCTCCCAACTGTGGCTGCAAGAGGTGGTCAGAAGGTACCAGACTGCCTTAGGTTTTCAGTCTGTGCTACAGAAAGGTATGTTGAGGAAGGCTGAAGAGTGACTGTGTTCATCATTAATGTGTTTTGGTTATAGTGAGGGGTATTAGAATAGGCACTAGAGAGATGCTGCTCTTAGAGAACTGAGGCAGAAATGCAGTGGCTTGAGCATGACCAATGGGTAAATGTAGTAAATGTAATACAATGAAGTGGTGCTGTGGTGTGCTGTAGCCACGTCTTTGTACTGCAGATGATATTATTCTCTGTAGGTATTTATTTTCAAAATCCAAAATATTTCACCACTTTCCAAGTCTGCCAGCCAGCTCTGGCTGCCGGAGTGAGTGTGAGAATTCGGGAAAGAAAAAGCTGTCTTGAAAGACTGGTGTTATTCTGCATGTGTGTTTCTTTTCACGCTCTCTTAGTTTTGTAGTAGATATACAGTGATGACTAGTAAAATCCTTAATAATGTAATATCTTCCAGAAGTGATGGGGATATAGCAAAACTATTTTGGACTCGTCTTTTCTGTCCAAGTGTTTTTCTGGCCAAATTTTTTCTTCTGCTGTTCAGCGCTTCTTTGCCAGCACTGTGTCCTGGGGTGTTGGTTTTGGTTTGTGGTTTTTTTTTTCTCCTCCTTTTGCATTCCATTTTTTTAAAATGTATATAGTATTGCATGGTTGGTGTTGATTTTGATTTGTTTTGTTTACACATGCATTACAAATCTCTCATTAATAAGTCATGCAGAGCAGTTAATCAGAGTAAGTATTTGGGATCAGATTTCCTCTTTCAAAGAGACTTGTGGTAGCTTGATGCATTGTGACAAACCGTTTCAGTCTGCACAGATGATACCAACGTGGAATTCTAATCACGGTGCAAAAGTTTGAGAGATCTTTGTATAGGTACTGAATTTACAAGAGTGGCTTCCAGAATTAATTGTTTTGCTGCTGGTTATGGAGGTGAATGTGTCTCTTAGTTTGTCTGCAAGAGTGATAGAAGAATATATTACCTAGATATAGGAAACAGGGAGTTCTCTGCAGCTGAAGTAATCTTTTTGCCCTAAAGGTTGTCTGAAACAGGAAAGGCATGAAAACTTACTCTGATACCTATTTTAGTTAATAATACAGATTTTACTTAGTAATACAGATGTTGGCCAGGTTTGTGTTCAGTTTGATAGTACAGTAAATGAGATTTGTATATGCAGTGCTTACGTTTAGATAGCAGCACTCTGAAGATACCAAGAAGTGTGTTAAAATAAACGTGAGAACTGTGCCAAAACAAACATCAGAACTTTTGCATTTTTATTTGCAGTGGACAAAATACCTGTATTTCACAACAGTTAGCAGGCAAAACAAAGGAGTTGTTTTGAAACAATGTTTAAAAAAAGGTCTTGTTGAGAAGTTTTACTCACAGTTCACTTGTTGAAGTGATAAATCATACTTCAGATGGTAGCAAAAGTAAAGTAGACTAGGCCTTTACAGTCATTTGCAGTTGGTAAAGGCCACTAGAAAGTATAGGGCAAGTCTTTTTATTGGATCCCTTGTGCTGTAAGGATAATGCTGTGTCTGCATTTAGCTTTTGAGACTGCAGCAAACTAAAGGTGACCTCAGAAGTTATGCTGAAGGTACCTTTCAAGGCAGAGTTTGAAGCCAGCCCTAATATGAATGTTCATTGAATCTAGGCTGAATTCCCATATGGAAATAAAGTATGTAAGAAATAGCTCTGGATATATCCAGTGGTTTTCCAGTGTTTCATCCAAATAATTTTTCTGGACAGAATCTTCACTTTTTTTTTTTGTAATTGTTAAATACTTTGAAAACAATGAGAAAAACTGAACTGACCTTACTGTGTCGCCTTATGGCACTTAAAGTTAGCAGTGGACTGGTTAGGCTTGTCGGTTTGCATGGTCATGAAAGTTGTATTGCATCACTTCAAATCTGAAAGTTTATCTTTTTTAGTTTGAACAGTTCTTAAAGAAAAAAAATAGGCGAGGGACCTGTTTGCCAGACGTTATTAGGCTGTGATGAGTATTATATCTGTAGAGATAAGAGACTCCTTCACTTACTGGAAGTTTTCTTTGCTCTGTGCTTCTGTTGCATAGGATTCACATTGTGTCACTGTAGAGAGTACTTTTGTAATAGATTTTACTGGTGGCACTTCTGATATTTTCTCTGTTGTGTTCAGTGTTCTCAAGTACTTTTGTAACAGATTTTACTGGTGGCGCTTCTGGTATTTTCTCTGTTGTGTTCAGTGTTCTCCTGAATGCCCTGCTTGTAGTGAATTTCCTTCAGTAATGGCATTAGTGGGGTTTTTTTGAGATGAAAAATGCTATTCTACCATTGTCCAAATTGCATTCCCTGCTAATATTGTCTCTTTTTTTTTTTGTTTTGATATTGAAAAATGTGTATAGCCACTACTTGACATTCCTTTCCTCTGATTCCAGTTTAGATCTGGTCAATTCTGCTTCCTCTTGTTACTTACAAAGCAAATTGAAAAATGTAGGGTTTGTATTTTACTTAGGTGTTTTCAGTCTTGTCCTCTCCTGTGACCAGCCTTCACTTAGTTTCTACATCTCTTATTTTAAACTTACTTTAATGGAGTAGTACACCAGAATACATGGACCATTGTCTTTTCATGAAGGTTCTGTGTAAACCCTGTTCTCTTTGCTCCTGAGCAGTCACTGTTCACTTACCTTTGTCCAAAGCAGTACTTTGTCTGTTTTCCAATTGTCTTGCTCCTTCTTTCCCCTGAATTTTTTTGCTGTTACTAGCTCTTGTAAAGACTGTGGTGTGTGTAGAGCATCACCATTACCTACAGAATGGGGAAGTTGCTGATGCTACTCAACAGAAACTGTATGTTTTAAATCAAGTCCAAACCCTGTTCCTTACTTTTTTGGAACGGGAACTTGACTTTGTCAGTGTCTTTGATTGTGACAAAGACACAGTCTTTGTCCTGAGGTGCATCAGGCACAGCATCACCAGTTGGTTGAGGGAGGCGATTGTCCCAGTTTAGACATGACAAGTGAGCACTGCTGTATGGCTTATCTCCCACCGAAAGAACTGATGTGGGCTGGAGAGCAAATAAAATCTGAAGAATTCAAGAACCCCAGATAACTTGTGGAACGAGACAAAACATTGATAGAGAGGAGGAAAACTAAGTTATATGGGGGAAGCCAAGAAAGATCCTAAGTGTTAATATTGTGAAAGCAGGAAATGTATTTTGGGAGAGGGAAGAAGACATGTGGAGAATCACTTTATTTAGCAGTTTTGTTATTTCCTTTTACCACCCTTCTCTCTTTTGTGGTGTTTCAGTTTTCCTCATGTATGGGAGGCTGTTGGTATGTTTTTTTATCCTTTTGCTTGTCCAAGGAAGATAGATAAAATAGAACCTTGAACGAGTTCAGACTGCAGTCTGGTAGTGTCTTTGTAGGGTGCGGATTGAAAGCCGTGAAGAAGCAGGACACTTTGTTCTTACTAACATGGTGTAATTCTAAAGCAACAGAACTGGGAGAAAGGATTGTTTTTGAAGTGCTGAAAGCAAACAAAGTGAAGCCGAGACCAGGTTTTGAAAGCTAAATTCTGTAAATAAGCATTGCCCAAAACTGAAGGGTGTGTGTCTGTGTGCACAGATACACTTTGGGTTGTTATATAGCTTTGATACACAACTTGAATTAGTATTTACTATACAGAAGGTTTCTCCTAACATAAGATGGGTTAAAAAGAGCACATGTGGCTTTCTGCATAAAATGGTAACTTTTTTTTTTGCCTCATTCAGTGGTTGAATACAAGCACTAGATTTGCTTTTCTAAATACCTTTGTAGAACCTTTAGGGCAATAGCATCGTAGTGGGGTGTTTTTATATGCATTAAGTGTTACCAGTTTGATTGGAACAGTTCTCTTTGCATTTGTTGTTCTCATTGTAGAAGGCATCTTTATTAGTTTGTAGATTTTGTGATGCATGTGTCATGATCTTGTCTTTTCTTGTTGCTTCACAAAAGGTGTGTGTTTGGAAGCTAAAGATATTCTTGAAGTAGATGTGTAACACTAGTGCACTTTTTCGTTCAACAATTGGCCCTGGTTTACTCTTGCTGATTAAACAGCTCATGTAGGCCTTCGGCTAAGGCATCCTCCTCATTTTTTGCAGCAAAGTCCCATAGGCATGTCCTTTGGGTATCAGAATTGAATAGTAGTTCCAGCCAGTGAGGCCAGTGAGCAAACTTTCTCCTTTGGTAAAAGGAACCTTCGAACTGTCAGTCTTGCAACACTGGCCCATAGTTGGAGAAACAGGAAGCAAACACTTATGAGTTGTCCTAGAATCATCATTGCTCCTTCAGTCTTTGGCCTCTTCCTTTTTTTTTTTTTTTTAGCTGCTTTCTTAATTTCTTTCTTGGAAGCCAAAAGTAACTTCATGCTGTTCTCCTAAGAGTTGAGTCATTTATCAGCTTCTCCTTTGCCAAATAATCTGTAATGGAATCCACTACATTTTCTTTTGCCTGAGGCCATTTATTGCATTGTCCACTTGCTTTTGTCTCGCTGCGCAGTCCTTTTGATTGCTTCTTCTGTCCATTTTCTCCAGTGTCTGTAATTAATTGTAGCTCCTGGAAGCATCCTGAGGGCTCTGAGTTCAGAGTGCCCCAGGTCGTGGTGGTGTTCCTGGAAGTAGCCTGTGTTCACCTATCACTCACACTGCTTGCCAACTGCTGGGAGCCCTTTTGACAGAGACTCTTGTATACCTGAAAGGATGGAATTGGTTGGTTTTCATTACCCAACCAGTCAGGATAACTTCATCTCCCAGGACTTCTCTACACTCCTTGTGTTTTGTGAAGAGTGGTTTGCTGAGGTGAGTATACTTCAGACTTGTCCCATGCTGGCATGGTCGACCAGATCTTGTAACTATTAGAAATAGTATAGTTGCAAACTGTTGTGTGCCTGTCATGGCATTGTTTTGTAATTACCAAAGATTGATTTCCTAATGGACATAGTGCTTTGTAGTTGCTAGGCTCTGGGGGAAAACTGAAAAATCCTTCCCTTGTGGAGAAAATACCCAACTTGACCCAGAAAAGCATCACCACACTGTGCTCCCGTGCCCTCCTCCCCCCCACCCCCAATGTACTAGTAGAGATACATTATGCCTTCACTTAATGGTTGTGGTTAATTTTATTAATAAGCATCTGTGTTACCATGGCACACCTGACAGCTGGCTCCTGTGTGCACCTTCAGACAGCTGTGGCATTGTGTCTCAGCACCCTGGTGAGTGTCTGTGCCTTCTGAGTCCTGTGGTTCACAGCTTTTCAAGTGTCACTGCAGTATGAAAATAGATTTGCTGATGTGTTAAAGCTGAATTTTTGTTCTGTGGTGAGGTGACCCTTCAAGGCTGATCGTATTGATGATGCCAAGCTGGCTTAGAATTTCCTTGCACATCTGTTTTTGCCCTGTTCTGTAACAGAACTCTCCCTTGGTCTCTGCTCCACTGGTGTCCAAAGCACATAGTATGTGTCCTTCACTATCTACAGTGTGCTTGGACCACGTGAGGTCCAGTTATTAATTAAAGTTGTGCTCATGTAGTATGTGTCCTTCACTATCTACAGTATGCTTGGACCACGTGAGATCCAGTTATTAATTAAAGTTGTGCTCATTCCTGATATGAACATTGGGCTCAAAAATCCTTTGAACTGAAAGTGGAGAATGTTCAGGGGAAGGACTGTTTAGGCTCATATGGTTCTTACTCTGCTTCAGCTGTCCGTTAATCCTGCTGTTGGAGATGGAAAAATGGATTGTTGGAGCCTTAGCCTGGTTAAGAATAATCCTTGCATCCACTAGCAGTGGCAGCAGAAGGACCTGCACCTCTGGATGGACTGTTAATTGTCCTCTTTCCTCATCTTTGCCTCACTCACTTTGTAATGGCGAAAGGGAGTCGAGATGAACCGATGGGCGATAGTCTGGGGTTGGGGAACAGATGGAACTCTCTAAATATGAAGGTGGATGATGATGTGTGTCTACGTGCGTGGAGGCAATCTTCTTTTCTCTTGAATTTTCTACTGCTGCAAAGGCATTGTCTGAAGAAGTTTTGGAGCTGGAAAAATTAGATTCTGTTACCTCAGTATTGAAGATTTTTTTTCTGATTCTTTACATTTTTTTGTTATGGTATGGAAACATTGAGTGGCTTTTCTGTTTTAGACATGTTTTTGTGTTTAGCTGTAGGGAAGTTGTTCTTTCTCCCCCTGAGGGAGTTTCCTATGTATATGAAAAAATACAAAACAGAAGTGAAAAATAACTCAGGCTTCCAAACCTGCCGCTCACATTTCACTTCTCCAGCTACCCTTCTTGTCATACAAATAGTCAAGTGGTTCTTGCTCTGCCCCACAGCAATACCAACTATTAAAAAAGCTAGACACTATCAGAGCAAATATGGTAGCTAACTTGGCACACAAAGTTATTACAACAACTTGTGAACCACCAGGGAAATAAAAAAAAAAATGTACACAGTGTTAAACTTTTCCGGTGTTTATCTTTAAATTGCCAGAATGTTTTATTAGGCTTTCTTCAGGCAAGTAAATATAGCATAACTTGATACCTTTTCCAAGAGCTTTATAGTCATAAATGAATTTAGTATGCGACTCATGGGCTTTTTTTTTGTTTAAAAATCCATTTAAGACAGGGGCCCTAAAACTGTGTTTAACTCAACAGTTAAGTTGCATTTCATAATGTATTCTTGTCACTAGAATTTTTGGACACCCTTTGCTTGCAGTCTGACCATAGAGCAAACAGTGGGTTTCTCTATTTCTTACTCCTAGGTGAGTAGCATGTGGGTAACAGGTTCAGAAGACTTGTAAGATGAACTGCTGGTATTGTATTTGAGCTGAATGCTGTTTTGACAGTATTTAGTATTTCCCATAACTATGTGTAATAATTTAAGCAGTTTAAACTTGGCATTCTGAATTTTCTTCATTTGTTTAGACTTCATTTTATATATGTTATTGTCATGTAACAGGGTAGGAGTTTAGCATCTTAAGTTTTTCTATAAGCAGCAGGACTCAAGAACTTGTGCTTCCTGTACATTTGTGCCCTGTATGGTAAAGACAGTTTACAGGACAATTCCCTGAGCTCCTTCATCCCTCACAGGCAAAGTGTAGCTGTGGTAGAGCTAAGGCATACGCTTGCTATCTGCCCAAATGGTGTATGCAAAGTGACCAGCTGTGAAACAATATGCAATTTCCAAGTTCTGCTTGTCTTTTTTGATGACATCAGTATTTTGGAAATGTCTATCCAGCTTCCAGTTTTCAGAAAACTCTAAGCAACTTATCTGTCTTTAAAAGCTGTTTTATTCTTTTTAAACTTAGAACTGATTTATGGGTTCCAAAGTCATTGGAAGGATGGCTGGCCAGTTGTATAGAATAATCTTCATTTTCTAGTAAATGGGAAAACTAAGGCAATGAAGGAATGTTCGTAGAGTACTAAGCCTGCTCTGTGGACACGTTAGCATGCCATATTTTCCAGAGTGCATTAATGCCTTGGAACAAAAGACACCATTTCTCTAAAATGCTGAATTCTAAGCTGTAGTGCCTAATCTAGGTCATCCTCCGATTTTCTCTAGGATTAGACTTTTTTTTTGTCCATTTATCTTGGCTGCATGAGCATCTGCATATTTTCATTCCATAGTTCAGGTTGTCTGTCTGGTTGTTGAACCCTAATGTTGCATTTGTCAATAATTTTTCATGCTTGTTGTTTTTTTTGTGGAGAGCTCAGTGTGCTTGAAGCAGCCAGTCAAAATACTATTGAGGTGGAGGTAGCTGCTAACTGAACTGACAAATTTGGTTGTATAGTACTTGAAAACTGTTCTGATAATTTACTTTCCCTTCTGGCCTGGATGTACTTGGAAGGATGAGACGATGTTTTGAACAGAGGTTGGGTTCAGAGCTCAGCAGTTGGGAGTCCTCACAGCACTGCTTATCTGCTCTGAAATCCTTGCACAAAATTCCTGCCAGCACAGGCATTATTCTGGGAAACTAGGGTTGTAGCAGTCACAGGTTCAAGATCATGCAGAAGTTAAGTGCTGCTGGGTAAAATTTTCTTTTAACATACTAGTTCCTCAGACTGAGTATACCTAGGTCAAGTAAAATTTGTCTCAAAAACATTCTCCTTTTCAAGTTGGCTTCATGGTTTATAGTGTACCTCATTAAGATGCAGGGAGAAGTTTTACCAGTAATTTGCATCTGTGTGGAGTTTAAACTTGACAAACCTGAAAAGCAAGCCTGCTGGAATTAAGTATGATTCACACAATTTCCATTTTAAAAAATGGACAATGATAACTGCCTTGCATTTGTGCTCTTCAGATTTTTTTTTCCTTAGGAAAAATGCTGCATAAAAGCTATTCAAGCACAACAGGAGCATGTGGAGCTATGTCAGAGGACTGTAATGTTCCAATGTCAGAAGGAAGGAGGATAAGGTGTTAGCCTGCTGACATCCCAGACACGTAATCTAATCTTTTCATATGGTTATTGTAAACGTACTGTGATAAGGAGGAGGCAAAGTTTGTATTTGGTGTGTCGGTTTAATTGTTCAGGGATCATTGACCCACTTACCATAACAGCTACTCAAAGTTTTGTCTATTTGATGATAGGCATTGTGGTGATTATATTTCTCTAGCAATTTGTTGCTAAGTATTTGAGTTTTGCAGTTAAAAATAGCAATAATTGAAAGGAGCTTCTAACTTACATCATTTGAACAGAAATATACTTGTGGTCATACATAACCTGTTTTCCTCTTTCTCTTTCAAGTCACTGGTTTGTTAAATGAGAATCTGAATTTCTGTCTTTGCTGTGTTGGAATGTTTTAATTATAAAACTGCAGTGCAAATTAATATCTTAGAAACATAGTAAGAATTTAACTGTGAATTAATTGAACAACAACAAAAAATCCAAAGCAGTTAAATCTTTGAAAACAATTACATTTTTATTAAAACACAATTTTGTGAACTGCAGATGGAATATCGCCCAAATTTTGCTCCCTAGTTATGTGACCTTAAAGGTTCCAGAGTAATTTGCTTATATAAAATGCTTCCCAGTTAGAGACCTTTAGCACAACAGTAAACAAACTGACAGTGAAGAATGGTCTCCAGCTGATCTAACTGTCCTAGAAAGTTGAAAAAGAGCCTTCTAATTCTCCCCCTTTTCTGGGACGTGTTTCTTGCTGCTGTTTTTATATTCATGGGATGATGTATTCATAAGCTTAATTACGAAACAATATACTTGAGATTGATTAATTCTAGGATAGTGACAGCTCATTTTGCAACTGCGCCCAGTTAATGTTAGTGTAACCACATCATTCCTGGGTGATGCAACAAGAAACCATCTGATATCTAGGAAACCCTATAATTTTGTAAAACTGGTAGGTGCCAAACGGAGCTTTGTTAAAAAGTATATGTACGTGCAGGTTTTGTGGCATCATTTTAACCTACTGAAGAGATTGATTTTATTTGCCAGTTTGGGAATGACTGTTTGCATGGAAGCCTGCTTAGGAGCTGATAACCTGCTCTCTATTTACATACTGATGGAATTTTTGGGTTGTTCTACAAGTCTAGAATCAGTGGATGAGACATAGTTCACAGCGCTCAAGCAGTTTCTTTTTGAGCTGCTTCCACACTGCGTGCTGAAAGCTCACAGAAGTATGGATATTGGAAGAGGAAAGGGGATGAAAGGAGAGAGTACAGACTGTAAAGATACTGCGTTCAAAACAAAAGAAAAAGAGGAAAAAAATATATTCTGTGCAAAAGTTGACTGAAATGAGTTGCTGGAGAAAGGCGACGATAGGTTATTGTCCCCATTTCCTAAAGCTGTTTTTTAGAAGTGTTAAACATAAAGGTATTTAAAAATGGCTCTTGAAACTTTTGCTGTGGAGGGCTAAGCACTGCATATAGTGTTTCTGTCAGAGCTTAGTGTTCCTAAAACAAGACCAGTAAAGGCAATGTGTGAACTGGTTTTATTTTTTTATGATTTGTTGGGGTTTTTTTATTGCATTATTTAAAATACAACGTAATAGGTCTAAACTGAAGCATTGGGTGCACCAGGTCTTCTACTAGTGCTCTGCTACTGAAGTGGGAAGTCTGCCTGTCAGTTGCTTTGTGGTGGTGCTGCCACTCATTGAGATTGTGATTGAATTAGTAAAATTCGCTTTACTTCCTTCTTTTCATCTCTGTCCTCCCCAAAAAGATTTTGTTCTGGGTTACTGATTTGAAAGTATCTGCGGAAAGGTCTGAGGAGCGCTGGAGTCGTGTGTGTCAGGGTAGGTCAGTGTAGCCAGGGGGAGCTGGCAGGCAGGACCTGTGTTTGGTGGTGACAAATCAGCTCAGCTGCCTGTGGAGCCACAGTCCCACTGTGAGCCCGAGCAGCTGGGACACAGACATGTTTGCTTGCCCTGACCTAGCAGAGAGGGGAAAGGGTTTGAGACAGTGGTGACTTAAACTGTCACAGCAAGACTTGTCAGAGTTGGTCTGCTTAAACCTCAGAGATGTTAGTATACTTAGCTGTCGTTTTGCATTAAGTTCTGACTGCACTCGTGGTTAGAGTCTTAGAACTGTCCTAAGCTAAACTTTGACTAAGGATGTTAGCCTGCTAGTGGGATCTTTCAATTATGCTTAAGACTTGTTTGCTTGCAAGTCATTTTCCTTATGGAGTTCTTCAGAGTATTGTGTTACATTGTCATTCTTTCCCATGAGTTACAGGCTTGCTTAGCTGCTTCTTCTGTGTAGTCTCTTTCAGCTTCTATTAAAGCTGAATTTGCTGAGGTGACCAAACAGCATTCTGCAACCAGCACCATTGGTTTCTCTGTCTCCTGCTTCCCAGTGTATTAGTGGAGTGACAGATTGATGGGCTGAGTGAGCTCCTCTGAAGGTCTGAGCTCTGCAGGTGGTTCAGGGGAAGCTGGCTGAGGAGCTCAGAGCAGAGGCAGTAATAAGCCCCTTAGGAACAGATTAGTCCCTTCTCCTTGTTTTTCTGCTGATAGGAAGCAGTTGATGTAGTAATGAAGATCCTTTATTCATGAGGGTGAAGATTAAGAAAAAGCACATGGAGGAGTGGTTAACCTATTGCTTGAATTAGAGCAGTGGTTAGAAATTTGGAGCTGACCAATGACTGTCACTGTCAAGAACCTGTTCTCTGTTTAAGAGGTGTTCCAAAGAAATACATGTCTGCCTTTCTGGTTAGTGAGGGTTTTTGAGAATCTTCCGCCTCTGCAAGTTCAGTACAGTTATTTACCACTTCCTTGCAAAATCATTCACAATTTCTCCTTCTGTGATGTATTTTTGGCACTGCAGTGAACGATGGCAATTCGAAGAAAACCATCGGTTTTGTGCTTCTTTTTTATTCACTTCTTTTTAAAGTTGCCTTCTGCACAGAAGATGAATGTTTACCTTCCAGTTAAGGATGGAAATTACATTTCCAGAGGGGAAACTTTTAACACTGCAGACAGTCATTGAAAGCAAGGTTGAGCAAACCCTTAGGTACTATAATAAAGTGCAGGGTTCCTATATTGGCAGGAAAGTGGTCTAAAAGGTCTCTTCTTGTATCTAGTAGTGATTTCTATCAAGTAATTGGGCAACAGGGGTAATAATCACTACATTTATTAAAGTTGCTTCCTCATGCATCTAAAAAAATTTTCTTCAGACTAAATCTTATTTGCATTTATGGCAGATAGTAACTGTAAAAAGCACTGCTTTAGTACTCCATAGCTCTGTTCTTGCCATGTTTAGAAATTTCTTAAAAGGAAAGATGGCTCCTTGGTTTTTAAGGGCTTGCTGATACTTAAATTATGGTTTACTAGGGGATGTAAAATCACTTTCTTAGGGGCTAAAAAGTCAAGTTCACTTGTGAAATATCTGTGAAGAGGTGATGTGCAATGTGAGATCCAGAGGAAAATTTATCGTGTTAGCTGGACAAGAAATCCTAATAATTGTACATGGAGCAAAGCAGTTACCACTGAAGGCTGTGAGTGTGGGACATTGCCTGTGGAAGGAAGTACAGACAGGCTGTATGCATTGCCATTACTTTAGTAGTCAGTTTTGTGAACTAGGTGCAGTTGTTTTCCTTTTTTGGAATATCTACTCTTTTGGTTTGAGTGGATGGAGATTAAACTAATGAGCACATTGCCTATGCAGTTACAGTAGCTGGGCCAAATTACACTGTGTTTTAGGAACTGAGGTTCTGTTGGCATGCTGATTTTTTCAAGCTGATAACTCTTTCAGTTCCCAAGGTAAGTGTGCACAAATCTGCAGTTTCCACTGAGCATTTGAGCCAATGTTATTAGGCAGTTAATAAAGAAGAAATAGTAACAAGTGAATATAAAGGAATCTTAATCGAGTATTTTTAATTATGTTTCTCACATTCTATACCATTCCAACATTTCAATGGCATCCTTTAAGTTGAAAATATCTAAGTTCTTTAGGATACTTGCAGTGTATTGTAAGTACGAACAGCTAAAAGCAAAATCAGGGGAAACACATCTCCAGGTGAATGTTTCCACACTTTCTCATTAAATAAACTATCATTACTGACCTTCTTGCCTTGCTTAGTGTGGCAGAGTTGTGTGAATTCAGTCTGGATTAAAATCATGTCCTGTTTAGACATGACCTTTGACTTTTAGTGTTATGAACAAGCTTAGTGATTAGTGCAGGAAGCTTTTTTCCCAATGTAGGTAGACTGCTATAAAGAAATGAATTTGTTTACTTTCTGTAAGTTGTTTAAAAGTGAGTCTGTTTACTAATACAGTGCAAACTGTATTTAAATTTCAGTTGTGGTTCTGTGAATTTATGGGAATTGGAAAAGAGAGAGGACAATAATGAAAGCAACGTGGGAGGATGAAAGCAGGTCAGAAAAGGGAGAGGGAGTTTCTAATGGAACCAGTGACTTGCAGTAAGAGGGCGTGACTAAGTGAAGCAGAGCTTTCTCTGTTGTATTTTGTCAGTATTATTTGATATAGTGCCAAAAGTGTATACAGTGCTGTGGAGTAGGAGACTTGTTTCAAACACGTAACATGTTCCCCGTGTTGGAGGACTTACATTCTTTAGGTATAGTCAGGAGCAGCACGGGATCATGCAGTACAAAGATGTGATAGTGCATGGTTGGTGGCTTTCACCCTGGAGCAGGTGGGTCTCTTTTTTTTTTTTGTTTTCCATGGAGAGGGGGAATGTTTTTTTGTATTGATCAAAAACGAGCTGTGTTTGTGATTTCAGAGGCTGCTGTGCCCCCTACTTCCAAAGAGCCACAGTCTAGTTGGACCACCCATCATTTGCTCTTTACAGAGGAGCAGGGGACTCTGAGTAGGAGTCATTGTTCATGTCCCTTAGACATTCTTGATTGGTGAGGTGTTAATTAATTTTGTCTCCTTTTGTAGGATGAATAAGAAAGAGGGTACATTGGGTCAGTAGTATTTCAAAGCAGAATGGCTGAGGTTGGTTCTTAGTTTGTGAGTATGAAACTCTATTTTTAAAATGGGTTCGCTTTTAGTTCAACTCCTGATCTTCAGGACTAAGTCTTTAGAGCAATATTTATTACAGTAGACGACGCCCTAATGAGAATCAGGGCCTAAGTGTTGCTGGCAGGCAAAAGTGAGAGTGAGTGATGATTGCCTGTGACTCTGTTAGTGCATGTGTCCATCCTGAAGGATGAACCTGCCTGTGGCTGATGGGTGAGCTGGAACCTGTCAGTGTTGAGTTCATCTGCCTTGGGAGGATCACACTGCTGAACACAGTTGTGCCTGGAGGGAGCAACAGGGGAGATAGGTGTCACTTCAGCAGTTTCTGCACCTCAGGTGTGTGATACAGAAAGAATAAGACAATAGGATGTTTAGTCTAAGGATTTAAAAATTCCTTCTTCTATAATGCTGCGGAGATAGAGCCATGGTAGTTGGGGACACACAGCGTAGTCTGGATGACATTAGAGTGTTGAATTAAGTTACAGCCTACAAAAATCAGTGGAGAGCATAAAAATGAGTTGTGACACGGGGCAGAGTAGCCTGAGAAAAGTAAATCTGCTCAGAACTTGGTGAAGAATGAAGGTTGTGTGGGATTGTAGGCTGTGGAGTATAGGGTGGCTGAGAGATGAATTCATCACCTGTCCTTTCTACTGACAATATCAACTTGCTTATTTTAGTTCTTTTTGTTTGTGTTTTCACTGTGGCGTTTAGTGCTGAATGTTACTGGTAATACACCTATTTTCGTTTCCCATAATGATCAGACTTGTGGGTGTTGAATTGTTTTGCAGAAGATAAAATTTTTCTCCTGAAGGCTTTCTTTTAGCCATTTGTGTGGTTCATTTATTTAATATCTTAATCCATGGAAAAGATAAATGTTGCATGTTCTGTTTGAGCATAAGTAGTATTAATTGCTTGTGTTTACTTCCATGTTAACTGAATTTATATATACTATTATGCCTTTTGCATTAATCTCTCAGAAATTGTGTCCTTTAGGTGTTTTGTTTTTTTTAATCATGTGTTAGATCTGTAGAGCAGCACTTCTTAAGCTGCTCATTTTTACCACTGACAAATCATGACAGTGCACTGTTTTCAGCTTCATTGAAAAAGTAAAGGGTATCAGTGTGGAATAAAGTGCACTTACAGAAATCTAATGCATAAGTTATCTCCAACAGCAAACACAGTAAAAGTAATGTGAATTAGCAGCTACATTTAATGTGTGTTTTGTAGACCAATCATAGCAGAAACCACTCTATGAAATTTTGTGGTCGTTTTTATGTGCCATGCTGGATCATAAATGGCTATTTTTATTTTTTTTAGATACATAGGAATTCTCTTTGTCTCCATGAAACCACCAGATGGGTTAATGTTTTCTAGTGACAGATGATTTTTTCCCTTGGGAGTTGTGTTCAAAAATGTTTATAAGAGACTATGGATGTGTAGGTGAATGCACAGAAATATTTTCAGTATTTGCATCTTCACAGAAATCTGTGCACGGGAAAATATACCTACATTAACAGAAAAAAAAAGTGTTTTCAAATGTACATCTGCTGCTTTGCTCTTCCTCTCTTACTGTTGATGTAATATGTTATTTTAAATGTAGAAATCTGCAAAACCAAGACAAGTCTAATATGGAGTAGCTGAGTCTTGCCGTGTAGGTTGTAGTTTGCTGTTTAATCTGAATGAAACATTTTTCACAAATGGCACATGAAGGGAACTGAGAACTGTTCAGTGTGTCCTGCACATGAGCATTGCTGCTTAAGTTGGCTTTGATAATTTTAAGCATGTTTAAAGTCCATAAGTATGAACTTTCTTCAGTTCCTCACTAATTTGTCTGTGGTAAGCAACTTGAAGCTGGAAATGGGCAGAGGATAGAGAATTAAAAGGAAGAGAAAAGAGTCCCAGCAAGCAGCTTGAATTAATCTCTTTCAGCTTTTCACAGATGATGTCTCTGTTAACAGCTGAAAAGGAATACTGAGGTTTTCATTTAAAGTTTGAGGATCAAGGTAAAAGGATTTCACCTTCCTGGATCTTAGATAACCTCAGTAGGTCCAGTAAACTCTTGAGATCACATGCTGGTGAGCTTGTAGTTCAGTAGGTTTGTGGTAACTGATCACAAAGCAACTTGAAATGAACTCTTTGAAAAGCATTTTTGTTTCTTATCATGTAAAGCAATAGGCTCTGTTGTTATGAGGCTTATCTGGTGCTAAGGGCTGAAAGAACATTTTTCAGACTTTCTGACTGTCCAAATATGTAGCAGTTATTTTAAAGTTGAGGGAGAATGCTAAAAAATACCTGAAAATTACTTCTCTTGTTTTAATATCTTTTTTTTTAAAGATGCTTTTTTCCTCACTGTCAAGCTCCTAACTCTTCACATTCTTTCACAAGTTTCATGGCTGTGTAAGAAGTCTAGGAGAAGTTTGCACCTGGTGGTTAGTTGACTGTGTTATTCGAATTGGAATTAAGTGAAGCACGGAAGTTTCTTTTCCTACACACCTGTGGTAGTTGGAATGGCAGCATTTCTTCCTCCCCAGTCTGTTACACACGCAATGGTTTGTGGAATATCAGCTATTTGATAGATACTAGAAATATTGGAGCTTAACTTGAACCTCTCATCAAACTTCACTGTCACTTTGTATTGCTGGTGAGCAGAGGTTAGAATTTCTTACGTCCTGTCTTTCTGAATTGCACAGTGTGTTCTGAAGCATCTCTGGAGACTATATAAAAATCTGAAATTCTTTTCATTAGACACCTCCTGTTTCCCCTCAAATCTCCTCTGAGGAAGTGAAAACTTTCTTAAGTCATTCTATTCTGTCTTTAATTTAGTATTCTTAATCATCTCAAGACCCTAGTAAGCCTATGTGCAGCACATTGTACTTGACTCAAAACCCATTTATTCAACAGCTCTGTTTAAGGCAAATGGGAATTACCACTCTGTGGGTCTTTGGGTCTTACACTGCCCTGGATTAGTGGTTGCTGTATCTTATTTGTGACAGTGTTGAGACATTTGTGCTCCAGGAGACAGAACTGAAACTCTTGAACTGAACAGTGTGGGCTAACTTCCTTACAGGGAGGTTTCCTTGTGACTCTTGTCTGGGGATCAATTCCAAAATCCATATTGAGGTATTACAGTCATCTCTGGTAGCTTATTAAAGAGTTCTTGTAACATGTTCTGCAAATACTGTGATATGTGTTATGATACAACAGGACTAATTTTGCTGTTCAGGAAAATTGATAGGCCTTTGCTAGATCAGTCAAAAGCACCAACAAGTGTGTAGGTGCAGTCATCAATGATCTGGCAGTCAGGTGTTTGTGGGTGAAACTTTTCCAATGAACAGGCACCCCGAGCCTTTCCAAAATCTGGCACTTGTTTACTGTGCAGAAAGCATCCATTTTCCTTTACTTACTGTGCTGGGTCTGGCTGGGATGGAGTTAATTTTCCTCACAGCAGCTGTTGTGGTGCTGTGTTCTCTGTGAGCAGAGCAGTGTTGATAACACTCTGATGTTTTAGCTCTTGCTGAACACAGTGTCAAGGCCTTCTCTCTTTCTCACTCTGCCTGACGTCTGTCCCCTCACAGTGGCTGATGGGTGTACAAAACGTTGGGAGGGGACACAGCCAGGCAGATGACCCAGACCAGCCAAAGAGTGAATTCCATGCCATGTCATGTCATGCTCAGCAATAAACTGGAGAGGAGGGGGATTTGGAGAATTTACCCATCTTGTGCTTGGGAACTGGCTGGGTATGGATGTGTTCATGGGAGGTGGTGAGTGATTGGCTTGTTTCATTTTGTTTCTCTTTTCTTCCAGAATTGTTTGTTAAACAATTCTGTTCTCTCCACCAACAAGTTTCCTTGCTGTTTATTCGAGCTTTTCTTTTCCCCAGTCTTATGGCAGGGGAAATAAGCACGTGTGTGGTGCTTACTTGCCACATGAGCTCTTCATGCTTTTGCAAGGCCAAAAGAAAATTAAGAGGTCTCAACATGCGGATATCTGCTAAAACTGTAATATAAAATCATGGCACAGTTTGGTTTGGAGAGGACCTTTAAAGGTCATCTAGTCCAACCCCCCTGCAATGACCAGGGACATCTTCAGCTGGATCAGGTTGCTCAACGTCCTGTCCAACAAGCTTTGAATGTTTCCAGGGGTGAGGCATTAACCATCTCTCTGGGCAATCTAGATAATGTTTTCGATTCTTCAGGGTATGGCAGTATTTGCTTTTATTTTCAATCTTGAAACTTGTAAAACACCAGGAAAACTTCTGTCACAAAAAAAAGTTGACAAAGAAAACAGTAACTGCAGTGTGTTTTCATTAGTCTTTGTGTCTTCTGGAGCTAAATCTGAATGTTTTGCCTTGCTTTTCTGGTGCTTCGTTTCCCATAATGTTCTCAGGTCCATTTTTCTCACTTAGCAAGCTTTAGTTTGCCACTCATGTCTTCCCATTCTTAGTCCGCACTGTTGCTGCTGGTCCCCCCGTGTTGGCCTCTCCAACATGCTTTCTGCTCAGCTGTTGTTCCTGCTGTAGTCAAATTTGACAACTCCCTTTTGCTTTCTGCTTCTCTGGAGAGCATTATTTACAGGAAGATCCATGCTATTCCTGCTAGATGCCAAAAATTGTGTCAGTCTGTAGGCCAAATGAAGATAGAATTCCTAATTGCTGAAGTTTGCCTGTACTGGAATGTTGCAGAAATATTTTTTTAAGGCTTCTGTGCTGAGTAAATAAAGGTGTATAGACTTTCTCGGGGACTGTAAAAAAGATGTTCTTGGCTGAAGACCAATACCGGAAAAATTTGAAGTTCATATTCCAGGCAGGAGGATGTTCAGTGACCACAGATCTTAAGACAAAGTTGAAGATGGGATAGCATGTGATTTTTATATAGATGTATTCTTTTCATAATTTTGTTCTTGCAAATAGCAGAAATTTTGGTTAATTTTCATTTATTTATTTACTTTTCCAAAGTTGACTCGACACATAGAACCGTCGAATAAAAAAGTTCGGCCAAAACAGTTATGTCCAGGAAATAAGACATGATAATAAGGGAAAGAAAAAAGTTCAGTACTTTTAGTAGATACATATAACTACTGGAAATTTCCTTTCTGCTTCTTTGTAGATGCTGGAAATTCATACTCCTGCATCCACAGAAAATTATAGTATCCGAGCTAGTAATTCCAAATAGGATTTGACATTCTCTTATTGTCTGAAAACATTTGCAACTTATTCTACATATTGTTATGTGTTTACCTAACCTGAGTGTGTTAAAAGTTTGAGTAAAACTAGCTACTGTCCTTAGATTAATGGTAATTAATGTTAATGCACTTGTTCACTTCCATATTTACCTGAAGGGCAATAAGGAGGTAAAAAGAAAAAGAGTATGTTCACTTCCATTTCTGTGAAGTTTGATTGGCAAACTGGGACTTGCTAAATGAAAAGGATGGACTAGAAAAGAAGAATGTTTTTGGACATGATGTGGGAGGAAAGTTATGCCTACAGTGCAAAATGTGGAAGTGAAATTAATTTATGCAAAGCATCGGAAGGCAAATAAAATATGTGAAATAATAGAATACAAACTAGTGGTTGGAGAAAACACAGGACTGGGAATAGAATTATTAGGACAAGTATAACTTGCTGTAACAGCAAGTGATTATGGTGTGACTAATGCTCACACTCGTGTTTCCAGTGAAGTGTGTTAGGGAATACTAATAAAATACAGTTCAAACCGATGTGAATTGAAACAGCAACTTGACTCTATGTCCCAGTACAGGACACCTGAAACAGCATTTAGTCTTGGCTAGTAAAATAAAATTTAAAAAGAAAACAGGAAAGGAAAGGAACTTGGTGAGCATTTAAATCTAATGATATATAACTTATAATTAGGACTTCAAATTATATATATTTGTCTTGTTTGATAACCACTATGGGAATTGAACTATGATACATTTTTAGTTTCCTCCCCTGTACATTTTTTTAAATCCATCAATCTGCATATTTTCAGGATGTAAAGAAAGGAGAAGTAGAAATAGTGAATATAAAAAGAAATTCCAGAACAGTGAAATCCAGTAAAAACCTACACAAGAGAAGTGTTGCAGTTTCTGTCATCTCTGACAGGTAACCTTGAAATGTCTAAACTGGCTCTTTTTCCAACATGCCAGTCAAACGGGAAAGTTTGAAATACTAAGAGTCACAATGTCTGTCATTTAGCACAAAGAACTGGCTTTTTTTCCAACATGCCAGTCAAATGGGAAAGTTTGAAATACTAACAGTCACAATGTCTGTCATTTAGCACAAAACTATAGATATGTTTCTTGCCCTTTCGTCTGTCTTAACATCAGAAAAATTAAAACCCCCTCTTAGTCTTCTCTTCTATGTGGTAGTTGCCAAGAGGTTTTATCCTTCCTGTTGTGTTGTTAATGCACATCTCTCTATCAGTTTGCAAACATATGGAAAGAGTAAACCGGATGAACCATTAAATGAAATACATGTGATATATTATTTTTTTCCCCACATTTTTGTGTCTGAGTTGTGTAGTGTGACTGAAAATTTGGCATCCTGGATGCAACTGCTGCTTTGGAATGTATCTACTCCATAGGAGTATACATACTGGGCTGTGTCTGCTAGTCATCAGGAATGGATGATTAACGAAAGAATATGACAGGGTAAATGTAGACTGATTGGGATTTTTTTCACTGTGATATTTTCTTTGCTGCTGGTAGGACATGTTTTACGTTTTCCTGAGAAAGAGGTGGTAAAAAACAGGTAAATTTGCTTAATAGAATCTAATGGAGTTCTGTACGAGACTTCTGTTTAATCTTTTGAGTCCACTTGTACTCTGACCCTCCACAATGTCCTCCAGCAATGTGTTTTGCGACTTAGTTATAACAGTGTTTGTAGAAGTATTTATTCTAAAATTAAATTTTCAGATATTAAATGTATTTCCCATTTCCTGAGTTTGTGAGGCAGAATAACCATCTCTTTTCACATTTTGTGTATCTTTTATTAGTCTCGGATGTATTTGCGTCTGTCACTTTTCTCTTGTGCTCTCACTCACTGAAGGAGCTCTCACTAAAGAGTTTTTGCCAATTGCATATGAAAACTATTGGTCATCTGTACTAACTTTTGTGGTATTTTATTACTCTGAGAACTTCTTTTCCACTGCCTCAAGTTCTCAGAAGTGTGTGGCTGTGGCAGAGTAATGCCATGCCATGGAAATATTTCTGTTTCCTAGTAGTTTTTGAATTCTAACTTCTTTGACCAATGCTGTTGAGGGAGCTGGACATTTATAGGATCTTTGAAACTATCTTGAGGTGGTGCAGGAAAATGCTCTTCATTGACACCAAGGCTAGGGCACATAACCATCAGTCACATGTCAAGATAACATTATTGAGGGAAAAGTACCTGAATTTATTTTAGAAACAGTTACAAACAGGACGTAAGTATCAAGATGCAATTTCTTCCTATTTTGTCTCTCCCTCTAATGTATATCGCAAGGATAATAAAAGATCTACCAAATTTACTTTGCATCACCTATTTGGAAGGTTTGTGTTGCTAAGGGTAGCATTTATGCCTGTCCACAAGTTGATTACAGTGACATCATTAACTTTCTTTTGGATGGGGAGGCTAGGAAAAGCTGGTGTGTGATTTAGCATCAGATCAGGGTTTGCCATGTGCATCTCCAGAATGACTCGGTGCTGTAGCTCTGTCTCTGAAAAATGGGGATTTTGCTACTTTCTCCTGTGTTGTATGTTCAAGATTTGACTGAAGAAAAAGATGACATTTATTTCATTAAGTCATTGTAACTGTTTTGTGTAGATGCCTTGTTAGTAAAACGGTTTAGGTAGCAGTTAAGTGTATGTGCAAGGGGAATGTACCTGCTGCACTTGAGAGTTCTGCATGGGCTCGTGTTGCTCTAGGGCAGTGAAAGGCTTTTGTCTGTAAGGAATTTTTGTGTTAATGCAGTTTCTGGTGTACTAGTGTCCTCATCTTGGATTGGATCTGTTGGCCACAGTACAAGTAAGTGTGGTGTGCATAATGCTCCAAAATAAGCACCTCTGAATTGTTTTCGTGATGAATTGAAGTGTGCAGAGGGTTTGAAACAAAGGCTGTAGCTCTGCTCAAGAGCAGGGAGCTTATCTATAGGCATGTTGTTTGTCTGGAGAGCATTGCTTAAAGTAATCTGTTGTCTAGTCAGTGAGTCCAGACAGTCAAACCTTCTGCCAGATAGAATGATCCAAGGGCTTCAGGGGAGAGCACTGCATAGATTGTCCTGGGGAAGTGGGATCCGCACACCTACTCACACCCTTATCCAGGGAAAATCAGATGCACAGGGTGTGCTTGGGAGATGAAGCTAGGCAGATCTGAAGAGATAAGGGTTAGAAGCAGAAAGGCTTTGGGTGCAACTTCGCTGCTTTCAAACTGCAAAGCTGTTTGAGTTCTCTCCTTACCTTTCTGCATTACAAATACAGCAGTGCAGTGATACATACCACAGACAGAAATAGAAGTGAAGGTTGTGTCCACTAGACCTCAAAATTTAAAATACATAGAAACAAATCTTGCAGCAAGAATTTTGGTTTCATATTTTGATTTAAAGTTAAAATAAACCTAAAGAAATGAACAGTAACAACAGCAAAATTAAAACATGAAAGGAACACCTGTCTGGTTAGAAAAAGAAATGTTTATTTCATTGTTTAAGCTGAAAAAAAGATAATTCAGCTTCATCTTGTTTACTCAATTCCTCTACGTAGAGTGGACTGCCAGTACTTTAGAAGACTAATTTCTCAAGTCTTGAAAAATAACTTTAAAATTTGCTGAATGTTGTCGCTCTTTTTTCAAGCGAATGCTGTTTTCTTTGACTGCATCGATGACAATAGTTATGTATTTGTAACTTTCTAGGCTTACTGAAATGAAATTGGAATGTACGAAATCATTCCAGCATCAGTTGCTGTAGAGTCCAGGACAGATCACTGCATGGGCAGGGGAATTTCTTGTCACATTACTTAATGAGCAAGTTGTTCTTGTTCCAGGGAGCCTCCAACTCTGTTGTACAGCAATAGTAGGGGAGAGTTCTTATCCCTATCCAGGAAGCATAAAGGGAAAGATATGCCCACTTATCAAAGAGTTTGGCGAGTCACAGAGGGATTTTGAACACTGGCAGCAAAAGCACAGTCTCTATGTCTCAGTTTATTTTTAGGTAGAAAGGTGTTCAGCTGAGCCTTTTTGTTGTTTTGTGGGATTTTATCTTTTTTTTTAATCTTTTTTTTTTCATTATCATTTTAGTTTGTGGTTATACTTCCTTGCCAGGGTGAGCAGATGTACTTTGCTGGGTGCAGCCTTCCTTTGTTCAGATCTTTTACCTGATCGTTTTGGTTCGATCTGAGCATGTTTTGGCTAATAAAAATGTTTCTGCCCTGTGTAAATTTGCTGTAAGACTTTTGTGGAAAGTCTTAACTTAGTGTAAAGTGTTCCCTCTAAAGAACAGTGTTAAAGCACCAAAGGCAGTGCAGCTGTCTCAAAACACTTTATGGCTAAAAAACATGGAGTGTATAGCAGGCTGTTTGTGGATCGTGCTTGGCTACATTCTGTAGGAGATATTTTTCCTATAATTCTGTACTGGCACATAGGAAATATGTTGTCATCCTTTTTATAAGAAGTCACGGAGGAAAAGCAGGTTTTGGAGAAATGGTTGTGATGGGAAGCATTGCCTGGGATTTGTCAGCTCGGAGAGATGTCTGTTCATTTCTGTACATTGGCAATAACTGCTCATTGGCACTTCTGGTCAATGCTGTGGCAAAGATCTCCTGGTTCTTTACATTCTGGTGATACCTGAACTTCTCAAAAGCAATTCTAAGAGAAAATAAGTGTGACTTCAGCAAAGACACTTACCTAGTGCTCCGAATAAAAAACAGCCTCTGCTGTTGTGGAAAAGCTGTTTCAAGGAGGTGGTTGATGTTTTAGTAGTGATCTAACTGGGAGATTACAAAGAAAAGACACCCAAGTTCCACTACAGTTTCAAAAATTGTAAAACTGGGATAGTGTCTCACTGTAAAATCATGACTAAACACCTTTGTTTTAAATTAGCAACTTTTTATTTTTTCAGGAAATTTGGAGAGCGACCTCAACCGAAACGGCTCACCAGGTAAGAGTTAAAGAAACTCTGTTTTTAACAGTTTTCTGAAGTTACCCTTTTCATTCTCAGGAGAACTTCTAAGTTAAAAATCTGTGTTTTACTAATCCTAGAATTTTAAATGTCAGCATTTTTGAATTATATATACAATCAGCAGTCAAAAGTACAGTTTTGTACAGAGTGGCTTGTTTTTTGTATGAAACTCAAAATGCATTTTTAGAAATGATGTTGACTTCACATATCAGTTATTGGTAGATTAT
>NW_008649775.1:31987-58103 GCF_000695815.1 Acanthisitta chloris
TGTTTAGTTTCCCCAGGAGTGAACTGTTTTCTTACATGAAAGTGTCTCGTGAGGTCATGTAAAATAACACTTTTTGCTGCCAAAACTCAGCTATTACATTACTGCTGTCACGCAGGAGGTAAGAGCAAAATGCTGTCAAGGTGTCCAGGAGTGATCTTAACCATGTTTTGGTGAAACACAATCAGAGAGAGTATCAAATAGTAGTATCAAGTCCAGGAGTGAACTGTTTTCTTACATGAAAGTGTCTCGTGAGGTCATGTAAAATAACACTTTTTGCTGCCAAAACTCAGCTATTACATTACTGCTGTCACGCAGGAGGTAAGAGCAAAATGCTGTCAAGGTGTCCAGGAGTGATCTTAACCATGTTTTGGTGAAACACAATCAGAGAGAGTATCAAATAGTAGTATCAAGTCAATCCATTCAGAAAAGTGACTGTTAGCTCCTGCTCTGCCTGGGAAGTACTTACAGCAGAAGCCGTTAAGGAGTCACCTCTTTTTTTCAGAGTTCTATAACACAGTCTATGCAAATATTTATTACTCTGTGCCACAAACTGTGCTGATTATAAGTAGCTACTGGATTTCAAAGCCACTGTTTGCTTGAAAGCAAAAAGGATGTGCAATTTGTTTTCGAGTTTTATTTGGTAGTAGTGGAACCCCCTTGTCACTCTTCCTTACCTCAACTTTGAGTTTTCTATTAACTATAGTTACTCTAAATTCCACATGCAGAATTTGAGCTACTAGAAGTGCTAGGTACTCTTTCTTGTGAGTCCAGGGTAGGCATCTGGGAAGTGCTAGCCATCCTTCAAAGCAGCAACTTGTAGAGACTGGAAACAACCTAACTTTTTTTTCTTTGAAGAGAAAAATGCTGAAACGGAACAACTGTCACACCAGCTTCTAAGATTGATTTGTTTATGCAATACTGAAGAATGTATCTGTAAATCTTTAAAAGCATTTAGTTCAGTTATTGGAAAATTACTGTGTTTTTTGTTGTGTAAAGGCAGTCTGGTTTGACTAATAATCTATTCAATGTTGTGCAAGCTTCAGCAGAGCAACACCACTTTGTTCATGCTGTGCTGGTTGTTTTTAGATGTAAACTCTAATAGTACTACCTTTGTGAAGAGTTTTGAGACTTAATAATGAAAAACATCATCTAAGAATTGCAGTGGTGTTGTGTTGTCTTTATCAGTGGGAGAGGTTAAAGGGGAACATTCCTAGTTCTCCCAGGAGCTTGGATTGTATAAGTCCCCTGTAGCAACACAACACTAGAAAAGACAGTTTCTTCTTCATACATTGATAGCACCTACTGTTTTTCCACATGGGTTACTGGATTTGAGTGGGTTTTTTTATAGTAGTGAAGTCAAAAGTTTTTAGTATGACAGATGTTCTTAATGATGTCCTTAATTCAGTGTGACATTACTCTTGATAGAGTATTTCAAATGGTCAGATTAAAGGTATTTAAACAACTTAAATGCAGCTAATATATATATCATAATGAAATGTATAAAAATAATTTCACAGTGAATTATGTTTTGTGGTTTAAAATACATTCTTAAACAATGGCTGTAAATCAGTAAGTCTGTGTGCTTTGAGACCGTTCTTCCAGCTGTGCTTTCATGGATAAACATCAATTTTACCAATGTCAAATATAAATAGATGAAGCTAGTCCAAATTTAAAACAGTAATTCAAGTCTTTTCTCTGCTCTTAGATCCTGCTATTTACACAGAAAATCTGCACACTAATCTCTACACAGTAATCGTGTCTTGTGCTGGCATGGCAAACACAAGGGTTTGCAAAACAGCATTAGCAAAGCTGGATTGTTGTCCAACCAAACACCTGCTCAGTCTACCTGCTTTGCTCTGTGAAACTGTATATTGGGATTTCTTCTGGAAAAGGCCTTGCCAAGAAAATTTGTCTTTTTAGCTTCCACCATTTTTTCACTAGAAACGTTCGGTTTTCTATCTCTGTCCAAAGGAAATTCAGCAGTGGGTGTAGTTCTCAGAAAAAAAAAAAAAAATCCAACCAACCAACCAAAACTTCCTTCTTATGTAGAGTTTCACCTTGTCACAGAACTTCCTGATAAAGTGATCATTTATTTCTGGGGTTGATGACTTGGAAGATGAGTGCATTGGTGGGCATTAAACCTGCAAGAGCTCCTTCAGGAGCTGGGAAGTGTCTGTGCCAGCACTCTGGCACAGCTAGAGCCAAGGGTGTTGAGTTTGGCATGCTGCTTAGTGAACAGTGAGGTTATTACACAGAGGAATGATAGGGTGTATTGTTCTCTCACTTCTCTCAAGGAATTGCTGTTGGTGTGTTTGAGGTAATTACAGCTTTTCTATCATGTCTGTCATGACAGTGATGATGAATGATAGCAAATTTTTAAAATTTAGGGTTTTTTTAACCTGGTTGTATGCAGGAAGTAGAGGTTTTCTCTAGAAAGCTAGATCAAACCATAAGCTGAAGAATGCAGCTCTTTCTTAGCGTCCTCACAAACAAAACAAAACTTGTATATAAACATTGCACTGGTTTAGTTAAAAGCTTGAACAGTTCGTCCTTACCACGAGATACTAAATTGGTCATGGAGAAAATAATTGTTAGTGTGTTCTAATCAAATATTTGTGGCATGAAATAGGACTTTGAGCATGGTGTAGTGATTGGCATTGATTCGATTTTACGTCACAAGCATCTTTGTTTTTCTGGAAAATGTGGTACTTGTAGATGAACAGAGACCTCCATCGCTAGTTTCATGCAAGACAGTTCCTTCTTTAGTTAGCAAACACATCTTGGCACAGTTAATGGTTGACTTTTGTGAATTTTCAGGTGTTTAGGGTTGGTTTTTGTCCCCTTATTGGGTTATTATAGCTATAAACAAACCCAAAGGAACTTTGAAAGCTTATGTTGTCTTTAAATCTTCAGGGAAGCAATGCGCAATTACCTGAAGGAGAGAGGTGACCAGACAGTGCTAATACTCCACGCAAAAGTTGCGCAGAAATCGTACGGCAATGAAAAAAGGTAAGTGTGCTTTCCTGGCTTCTCTCTACAGCTGCCAGCCTGGGAAACTACAGCGTGCACTCTAGTGATAGTCCTTTGCAGAGTTCCTCAGATTGCACTGTAGTCTGGAGAAACCCAAAGGCTTTCTCATAAATCACTGAGTCATCTAAGAGGTGCTGCAAACCTGTGGCGTTCAGTGCAGAGTTGCTACTGACAGCTTCCCTCTCTGTGGGTGAAGTTTCTCTTCCATTGAACTAAAATGGCTCAAATTTTAAACCTTCCGTTTTAAGTCTGGAGAAAATAAGGTGATTAACAATGACTGTTTGTAGAGGAGCTTTTTCCTGAAGAGTTTCAAATTAATATGAAAGGGAAATGGATAGCCTCAGTAAGATACTTCTCTGAATCACGTTGTAATAGGTTAAAAAAGAATGATAGGTCAATCATAACAATATTTATGGTAGACATTCTCTTGCAAAAATCAAGACAGTACCCATTCCACTAACAGGTGCTATTCTAAGGGACAGAATCTGCAGGAAGATGTGAGAATGAATGTTTTTTAGGCAAAAGTGTATTTCCTGCAGTCTGCTCTGTGATGTTTTTGTTGTAAGACTAGTAGAAGCAAGTAGGATGGTCCTTCTCGTGCAGGTTTCTGGTCCTCTTACGATGAAATAGAATATTCTTTAATCATAAGTGATGCTTTTGTACATTAGACATTACTAAAATAGTTGAGTATTTGGTTAGTTTTCATATACTTTGTCTTATTAATACTTGTTCACCACAAAAGACCACATACTCAACACATTAATGGTT
This sequence comes from Acanthisitta chloris, assembly GCF_000695815.1. NCBI lineage: Eukaryota > Metazoa > Chordata > Aves > Passeriformes > Acanthisittidae > Acanthisitta > Acanthisitta chloris. The sequence goes on from NW_008649775.1 coordinate 35,786, forward strand.
TAGAGGTTTTAACCTTTCTTTTGCCACTGTTGGTAAGTCCTGTTACATCATTGTTTTTTACAGCTTTCTGAGATCAGAGTTTTGTCATATTTATGTAGGAGGGTGTTACAAAACAGGAATGTTCAAATTAAACCTGCAGATTTTTTCAGTTCATTGCTACCTGAGTCACACATTCAGATGTCTGTGAATCTCAGAGATGCAGACTCTATTTTCAAGTGTTCTTGAGAATTCTGTGCCCGAGTACTTGTCTTCCAATATTTGCCATCTTTTCTGTTAGCTAGTATCTCAAATCTTTTCTTTCGGGTAGTGTCCAGGTTCTGCAACTCCATGGAGTTGCTTACTCAAAGTGCTGTTTAGATATTTTGGAAATTCTTGATGTGAATCAAATGTGAAGTCAGTGAAGGAGGAAGGGCACGAAAGGAGACAAGTGCTGTGTGTCTGCTGTACAATTGTGCAGCCTTCTTGCTCTTTGCTGTGCTTAAATGCACAAGGGTTGCAGTGTGAGGCTGTACAAGCACTAAATTATAACTTTAACCTTTTGCAGCAAACTCAACAGCCAAAAAGATGTATCATGATGACAATATGGGGACCTCTGATGGTTATCTGCAGATTGTATTGTCAGTCAGAAGTTTCATAGTGAACTCATCACTGCAGATGAGTTAAGCCTGTGTGTCCCCAAAAATGAGTGGTGTACCTGCAGATAAGAAAGTGACTAAACAGTGTGTCTGTAACTTTGTTCAGCTTGTTCTCCTGAGGCCAGAGCAGTTCGTAAGAGCAGGAACATTTTGCAAAACTGTCCTGTGTATCAGTGTTTTGGAGAACAAATTGCATCGAAAGAAAGGAGAAAATAAAATTATAAAGTATTTGATTATTAAAAGGTTGATTACTCTTTGGAAAACTTAGATACATTCTGAAGAATACAGGGCAAAGATTCAAACTGTTGTTTGATAACAGTTTCTGAAAGCTCCTGTGTGCCATAAATTCCTGTTGCCTTGAATATTTGTGTATGCTTCAGTTACTGCTGTGTTAAAGTCAATGTGGCACATACATTACCTGAGTACTGGTAATATTTGGCAAACTAATCATTAGTTTCTCATTGCTTGAAACAGTTACTAACAGAAATCAGGAATTCTTTTACCACTTTCTGTGAGGTGCAATTCAGTTTCCAATCAGCACAACTGCATTTGTTCACGAAAGGTATCTCAGATTCACTTCTTTAAAAATGGAAGTGTCAGATGAGTGTGGAGAATTTGAGAGCTTTGCAAAAGATGACCAGGAATTAAAATGGTTGGATACTCATTACAAAGTAGTATGATGATGAAACGATTAGTGTTCTGGTATGGGTATGAAACAAAAGTATGGAATCATGGAGTCACAGAGTGGATGAGGTTGGAAGGGACCACGGTCCAACCTCCTGATCCAGCAGGATCATCCACGAGCATATTGCACAGGATTGTGTCCAGATGGTGCTTGAGTATCTCCAGTGAGGGAGAATCCACAGCCTCTCTGGGCAGTCTGTTCCAGTGCATGGTCACCCACAACAATATAGTTCTTCCTCGTGTGCAGGTGGAACTTCCTGTGCATCAGTTTCTGCCTCTTGTCTGTTCATACTAAGGTTTCAATTTTTTTCAGTTTAAGTATTTTAGTTTTTCTGTAGTTATAACACACTACATCGACTGTCTCTGGTACTGCTGAGCTAGTTCCCAGGCTATTAGCATCAGTAATGATATCCTATTGTTAGCAGCATAAAGAAAAATCCCACTTATTAAATCCTTAGATCCACGTGTGCCCTAGGTACTCAGTGAAAGTGAATGATGAATTAATGTATTCATTTTTGATTAGTTGGGGTTTTTTAGTGTGTTTTTGTTTGGGTTTTTTAGGGCTTTTAAAAATTTTCTGTGTTATTTATAGCAGCATGTGCCCTTTGTTTCTTCATATTTCTGGACTGAGTAAAATCAGTAAAGGTTCAGTGCTGCTTTATGCAATTGGCCAATCAAGTTTCACCAGTTTTACATTCACTACCATTTCTGAAGTGAGTTGTTTTGCATACATCTTCTTCATATAAAGGAACCTATTTCATACCTGTTGTTATGGAAAAATGACCCATGTTTTCCATGGGGCTTCATTATGGCATAGATATGATCTGGTTAATTTTTGATCCTTAAAAAATAAGTTAGATTGCAGTGTTTTTGTAACTAAGTTACAAATTTTACATCTCTTTCTAGTAAATATAGAGCCTAAAAAAAATCCTAAAAAAAGTTCCACCTTTTGTTCCAGTCTTTAAATCTTACTTGCTGCAAGGTCATGAGGAATATTTGCCATTAATGAACTTGGCATGGCATAATTAAAAGGTTAGCACAATAACTACCTTTCAGTGTTTTGATGAGGCTTAGTAGGTGGTGAAATACTCTGTTGAAAACTCACTGTAGATGGTGCAGATCTCACGTAGTATGATCTGGTTTTAAGAGGCATCCCAAAAACACAATTCCAGGTTGGTGCCACATGGATGGAGATGTCCTAGGTTAGTTTGAGTGTTCTTGCTACTTCTCTGTAAATAAACAGTAGTGAAAGGAGGCTTCTTTCCTGTTTGAGTGGACTCTTCTATTAGCCTTACGCTTGCAAGGTGAGTGTTTTTTAGTTTAACAAAGAAGCCAGGAGCTAAGAAGCTCAGGGATGGCCTTGAGTTGAAGTTAAGGCTTTGTGCCTAATGTTTCCTGTTGGAGGGCTCCTCTCTCAAAGGCATTCAGCTGATAGAGACTTGGGTGATGTTTAGTCCTGGTGAGTGTGGGTGTTTGGCTTCTGCTTCTTGTATTTTTTCTGTGTTTACCATTCACTGAGACCTCTCTCTTCAGAGTCTGAACAGTGTGAACATTCAGCAGTGTAAAGGACTGAAGTGTTTTGGATTCCAAGGCATAGTTCATCTAAAGACTGTGAGCCAGATTGGTGTTTGTGGATTACATGCTGTTCTGAGTTTAAACATTATCACTGCTGATTAGCAGGAGAGTGGTCTAGAATGGTCTAGCTGCATCTTGTTTTACGCTGTTAGTGAAGGAGCTCCTGTGGTTTCTGATCAAATACTTCCCTTCCCTGAACTGTGCCTGCCCTCTGGTTAATGCTCCTGCTATTGAGAGCATAACCTTTTCCAGGGCTTACCCCATGGCTCCAGTGCTTCATCCTTAGCACTCTAACATCTAATACTTCTTCATTTGTTTGTTGTTATAGTGAATTCTTTAGGGTGATGTTAGTTCTTTCAGCTCCTAAGAAAGAAGAGTGCTGAGGAGTTTCATACTCAGAACAATGTGGGTAATGGACAAACACACCTCCTGCTTTGTCAGGCTTGGAATTCACCAACAGGTACAAAGGGAAAACTTCCCTCTTAATGTCACCCAGAACATAAAAGCCTGGCTAGTGAAAACCTCTGAATTCTCCTGAAGGCAGAGGCTTCTGTAAGGTGAACACATGGATGACTTGAGTGATTTGAAAAAGCAAACCTTTGTGAACAGAAGCCTGTGGTTTGAGCAGTGCATTGTGTGCACCAGAAGTAGGTAGCAATGACATAAGCAGATTTCATTTCACTTTCTTCCCCTTGCTTCCTGGCAAGTTCAGTTAGGGTAGCTTCCCTACTTGAAGTACCACATTTTCTCTGTATTAATTGGCCTGAATTGACTGTAGGGATGTTGTTCTTTCCTTTGGTGATTGTCTGATCTATTACAATATTCCAGGCAGTGCCAAAGACTCAACCTAGTTCACTTTGTGTTGTTGCAGTCGACCCAGAAAACACTAGAAATTGTCTCACTCTTCCTTTCAAGTAATTTGGAATAAAGAGGAGCATCCTTAGACAAATCTCAGCTTGGTGTTCTTGCCATGGAAAAGTTTTCGTTTTCCAGTTGGTCTGATGGTGCAGATCTTTCAGAACAGATGAGTAGCTGTTTGCTGCACTGTGTTACTGAGCCTGGAGTCTAGCGTGAGGTTGGTCTTTCCTCACTTGAGCAGCCCATGAAATAGTAGTTTAAGAAGATACTATGGGGGCATCCTTTACATTTTGGAGGCTGATCCTCTGACCTTTCTGGCTGATATCAGTTCTAATGTCGGCTTCATTTTAAACAGCCTGTGGTTTTAATTTACACTGATCACAAATTCTTGGAAGATGCTTAGGAGGAGCATCACAGAGAACCTTTTCTGAGGAACTGACCACAACAAAGTGTTGTAGGGATATGTTAAATACATGCAGTACTTGTAGAGACCTGATATCCCAGGCTGTTACCTTGGGTCAGCCACTGTGCTTTAAATCAGCAACTAGGAAACACTGAACCTGCATCTTGTCATGCAACTCTAACAAATGTGGAAGAGTTTTTGTCCAGGAATGACATTCCAGGTTATTACACTTGAAGAAATGCAAGAGCTTACAGAAGCAATCCTAACAGATTGCATGTGTGTTTGAGATCACGTTGTTAAGTGTTTACCTCACAGAAGAATGTCCTGTGTTGTTTTACTGCACATTTCAGCAAGGAAATGCTAGCCTGCTCATGGCATAGAGAAGGTGTTAAGAGAATGTTACAGACCCAGTGGAGAAATTATATCCTACGTGATTTTCTACCATTACTTCTTGTACTGAAGTTCAGAAGAACCAGACCCTTTCCCTCCAACATAATTTTCTTTTTACTTTTTTTACTCAGATCAATACTTCAGAAGAATTTCTACCACCTACTCACTTTAGTTTTGTGGTTAAAGAAAAAGAGATAGGCCTTGTAAATCAAAGGTTGAACAAGGAGTATTTTCATTTGTTCCACCAGACATCATCCTACCTTATTTCCCATCAGTAATACTGGAACTTACTTTACATAAATTACTTATTTTGGGGAGGTGATTTTTCTCTTAGCCTCTTTGTAGTTATCTGAAAGCCTCTCACATAAACATTTACATTCCTATTTACATCGAAAATATTTTATTAAAGAGAGAACCTGTTTCCAGCAGTTATTTTATACATATCAAAGACACTTTCTTTAATCCTCTGTGAAAATTAAAAATACAAGGCAACGGATGGTTTGGTTTGCTCACACTATTTGGGATGGAAAATTTATAGTTGCTCTTCTATACATGATTTACTGGAACTGTAAACACGAAATAAAAAGCCCCAAGACTGTACCTGTCTGTGTGTATGAAGGGTAAGAGACTGACACATAAGAAAGCCCATTTGAATTGTGAATGTCCAGGCTCTTTACTTCTTCGTAATTTTAACAAAACTTTAAAATTTTCTCAGCTTCAAAAGTTTCTTTCTTTGTTCAGTAAGTCATAGTTTTCGGTGGTTTTGTTCCGTGTTCCAATTTTGAGTCCTTTAATTGTTGTGGCTTGTTTTCATCAGTGGGTTACAACTTGTTTCTTATAGGTCTTCATTGCCCTCTAGTGGCTGTAGGTATTCAAAGGACTTGGTTTAGAATAAAGCCGAGATGAGTGAGGAGATGAAAAAAGTTTGGAATTATTTTTTCTTGTGTTCTAACCAGTAAGATAAATACAAAAGTGTCCATGGGGGAGAAAGGTACCTGTGTCATGTGCTCTGTGGTGTTACACTACTTGCAATACAAGGGGTTTAGTTTCTTTTTTGCAGAGCATTGCTCTGTTAATAAAAGTTGATACTAATATTTAATCTGTATAACTTTATCAGAAATAACTTGTAACTGATGAGAAGAAAATTAGTAGGATACATCCATTAACACTGGAAGGATCTTGTATTGCCAGTGCAGTTTGAGAGTTTGGAAGCTGACTTGATAGGTATGTGTGTTTTCTGATAATCTTAGTTTGTTTCCAAAAATCAACTCTTGAATAAATGCATCTGGTACTTAAGTTTCCTCCCGAAAAATTGCATTTCCTATCCCTGGGGTTATTTCATAATTCCCATTGGAAAAGTATTATTCACAGGGGTCCACTGTTACCTTTTCCTTGTCTGGAATGGCAGAGCAGTGTAGGCCTCTGTTTTGTGCTCTGCAGTGCTTGGGCACAATCATTGCCCTCACTTGACACCTTGCCAGTCTAATAAAAATGTGACTCCTGCTTATCTTCTTGCTGCCTTCCCACCCCTCCAGATATATATAGATACATATATATAGTTATATAGATATGTATGATATGTGTTTATCTATCTATATATGTATATATGTCCTTGGGGTTTTTTAAGTGTTACCATTGTCTGCAGTAGAAATTTTCTTAGTGTAGTGCTCAAGCTGTCATTTCTTTCATTGTTCTGCTTTACTGGTTTCCTTTAACTTGCTGATAGTTGCAGCAGCCAGTAGATGAGCCTCAGAGTAGACTTATGGTCTTATACACATATAGTATTTGCATGTAGATGTGGGGTGATGCAGAGCATAAATGTTAAATTGGTCATGTAGAAAGTAAATACATTCTACTTTAATGTGCATATTATGATCTTGACCATTGTCATTGCGCTGTTTCCCTCACAAATATAAGTCCTCTTAAGATAATTTTTCCTTTAGGGTAAAAAAAGCATTTGAGGGAAATTAGGTTGTGCCATCTGTGCTGTTTGAAATAAATGCAGTTGAAAAGTAGGAAATGCATTCCTGGTTTTCAGATAAAAAATTTATAGTAGTAAGGGCAGGATTTAATTGATATGTAACAGAAACTCACAGTGTACTTTAATGTGCTCCTACTGCATCGTTCAGCATCTTCCTGAGGAAAGTTGTGACAGAGGTCACACAGCAGAAGATAAGAAGCAAAAGGTGTAACTGCAAGTTAAAAGGGACATGTGGTGTGTGCTGCTTGATAACTTGCATTACAGCTTATTCTATCCATGATGATTTTCAAATTTCAGAGTCTTGACATGGTGTGTGCTGTTTGATAACTTATATTACAGCTTTATTCTATCCGTGATGATTTTCAAATTTCAGAGTCTTGAGTCTTAGAGCAATGAAGTTGCAATAACTCGTTCTCATGGCTGATAACTATAAATTTGTGCTGCTACTGTGAAAGTGTTAAATTTTATTTCTGCATTGGTTTATTGTCATTTCTCAAGTCGACAGTTCCATCAGGAAACATCTGCTTTGCACATTGGAGAGTTTCTACCTGCCACCTTGGTTCTGTGTCCTGCATTTTCAATTGAAGAGAGATTCCAGAGCCTTCATATGACCCATAATTACCCCAAAGAATAAAATACAAACGGTTAAAACTGATGCAATAAGCACATGAGAAAATGCTGATTGTTAAATTGTGAATAGATTGCTTCTACAAGTGGCTTTCTCTTAGATCATAATTCTCTATTTATCAAAGTTTCTGTGCTTCAGAACAGTGTGAAGGCAATAAAAGGGAGCAAATAATGGTTAAGCCTTTGCTGAAATGGATTATCATAGCAGAGAAAATAGAGCGTTTGTTTCTGTTTGGAATAATTAAATTTAAAAAGCAATCTGTAGGAGCAGTTTCACAAATTAATTTGATGGGCCCCTCAAGAATGCATAAATTTTGGTGTCACAATAGTGAGCTGCTTTCTACAGATTCTCTTTTGTAAGTGGTCTCTTTTCAAACCAGACCATGATACTTTTGAAAGGCATTCATAAAAATTTCAGCTGTATGGATATTGGTATAGCACCAGTTTTGCTGCGCTTTAAATAGAATGAAATTAAGTGAAAAATTATGACTGTGGATTTATTGTCAAGGAAGGAAGTTTGAGGGCTTTTTTTTTTTTACCTGCAGGCAGTAATTTTTGTTCATTATCATAACCACTGAGATGTTTTAAATAGCAGTAAAACTTAAAATTTAGTTGTTTGTTTCTCTGGCAAAGAATAATACGTGGTTTGTGACTGTTAACTTAAAATACCATGTATTTTATTCATGTGGATTTATGTATTTATATGGATTCTTCATATGTACTTTTTAAAATTATGGCGTTATTAACAGCACTTTGGTTTCATCTATTAAGAATGCTGTTACTTAGAATAGCATTTTGTCTGTTAAAAAAAAAAAAGGTAATTTTGCTGAATAGTTGAGGTAAAGAAGTGCATTAGACTGGATATTCATACCGAAACTGATTTCCCCTGATGGAGGTTTATATGGTGTTTAATAGAAATAATGGAATCATAGAACTGTTCAGGTTGGACAGGACCTTTCAGGTCAGAGTCCAACAGGTAACCTGACACTGACCCCTCTCACCCAGAACTCCCACAGACACTTGAGAAACTGAATCATTTTGTCTTTGGAGGATTTTCCTGTGACTCAGAGCTTGCAGTTCAGTTCACCCACACCCTGACTGCTCCTGCCCACCCATGCAGCAGCCCATGGGTGCTGCCCCACCATGGGGCCTGCTCCCCCTGCCTGGAATTCAGTTGTCCCAAGCCAAATTTAAACAACAACAAAAAAAAATCCTACCCACCTGTGTAAGGTCATTGGATTTCAGAAGTGCCAAGTTAAGCACTACTCTACAATCTGAAGTAAATAAAAAAATCAAGAACTTTTCCAGGTGTCCTCTCCCTTCATGCCTCCTTAGCTACCTCACAGCTGGATGTACTCATTCTGCTTTTTTATCTCTGACCCTAATGAGATGATGATAAAAACACTGCAGCTGTTGGTTAAACTACAACCAAACATTATTAGGGTTTGGGTTTGAATTTGCAGAAACTTCCAGACCAAAGCATTGTGTCATAATGCTGAATTTAATTTGGAACATGTTGCTATAAGTAGCATCCAGATTGATTACAGTCAGTGCTGCTGAAGACTAATTCTTATCTTTTGCAGTTACTGATGAAGCTCTAAAAATCATTATTACATTTTAAAACTGAAGAGAGATATATGCTTAGGTGGAATAGATTCCCTCCTTGCTCATGGCAAAAGACTGAATTTTTAGGAATTGTACTCAGCAGTTGTCCATTACATCAGTTTGTCGAACTGTTATGTGTGGATAAATCACCACATCATGTTAAGCACCTACAAAAGCAAAAGAATAATCATTTTTGAGGCCTTTTTAATTTCAGAATATGTTTGTAAGAGTAGAAAGCCCTTTCGTTTTATAGAGATTCCAACTGTTACCTATTGTATATTGAACTGGAAGGATACTCAGTGACAGTGTATCTAATGCTGATTTTCCTTGCTTTTTTATTTGCATTGTAGAAAATGTTCAAGGCAGGTGAAGGATGTGCCTGCATAAACACAAATTTTAAGTGCAAATGGGCTGAGAAAGCTTTGGGTACACATCAGTTTGTTCTTCTTGAAAGCTGTGTGTAATTCCGTAACGTGTTCCTCCTTTCCAGGTTCTTTTGTCCTCCTCCATGTGTGTATCTTATGGGCAGTGGATGGAAGAAAAAAAAAGAGCAAATGGAACGAGATGGTTGCACTGAGCAAGAGTCACAACCTTGCGCCTTTATCGGGATAGGAAACAGCGACCAAGAAATGCAGCAGCTCAACTTGGAAGGAAAGGTAGATGAACTGTTGTAAACCACTCAGATTACTGCAAAGGATATTATAGCTACATGGTGCATATTTCAAGAAATACCTTTGCTTAGTTTTTGTAACTTTTGTTAGACTGTAGCAGGTATTGCATAAGTGGGTTAAAAAAATCCCTCAAAAATAGGTAGGACCATTGAGTAGGTGGATTTGGTTCATAGGTTCATAGCAGGGTACTAACCTTTAATCTGTAGGTCGTTGATGCAGATTCTGTAAACTGTTAGGCATCAGTAGTTAGCTGAAATCAGGTTTCTGGCCCAAACTCGATGTCCCTCTCCTTGGCATGCACAAATGGTGGATAATCTTATCAAGGAAGTATCTGGACATCTGCTGCTAGAAGTGGCCTTTAAGTCCCTTTGCATAAAAATACAGTTAAAATAACATCTTACAAATTTAGTAGGTTATTTTTTTCAGTGATGTCAGTTGTTTATAAGTATTTTTTTAAAAAGATATTTGTGATTACTTAAACAGTTGGAATAAAACTAACAGCACAAATGCTCATTTTAGTTGGTTGTTTTATTAAGCAGTATTTTGTAGCTACCTAGTGTTTCCAGTGCAGTCTACCAGAAATACTTCATATATTGCTGAATAGGAAAAGAATAATAATAGTTCTTTTTGAGATTTTATTTTTTTTAAGCTTCAGGTGTCACCTACCTTAAGCACTTAGCTGAAAGCAACTTCCTTGTGTTTCAAAACCCAGTCACCTCCCATCCTTTCCGGAAAATTTTGGCTCAGCACATCTCCTGCACAGACAAATTGTGCATGCCCAATGTACTGCCTGTTAGCTCTACTCAGATGCAGTTTTTAGTAGTGCTCTTAACCCCTCAGAGATGGCTCTGATGTAGTTATGGTCTCTGGTCATGTTTTCCAGTCGTGGTTAGGGTCTTCAGAAAGACCATAAAATAATGAGGTTGGGTGCTAAACTTCACAGCAGTCATAAAAACAATCCATATAGAAGAGATGGGAAAAGTTTCTGATCTGTTTTAGAAACTATTGCATCAGTTTTCTTACTTTGTTCATAATTAAATATACTTCATTTCTGAACTGGGTTGACTTGAAAGAAGAAACAACAGTATGTTTTCACCTACAGAATTATTGCACTGCCAAAACATTATACATATCAGACTCAGACAAGAGAAAGCACTTCATGTTATCGGTAAAAATGTTCTATGGCAATAGTGATGACATCGGTGTGTTCCTCAGTAAACGGATCAAAGTCATCTCCAAACCTTCTAAAAAGAAACAGTCACTGAAAAATGCAGACTGTAAGTATTTCACAGTTTCTTCTTGGTGTAGCAATTCATTTTGCCTCCTACTAATTTTCTATTAGGTCTGACTGCAAAGTAAATACAGTCGAATTTTCAGTTGCTGTTGTTGTATTTCAGAGCTGTACACATCACTGTGGTTTATAATATTCCAATCTAGATAGGTTACACCATTGAGTTTTATGGAGTTACAGGTAATTACTCAGTAAATATGAAAGGTCCACCAAAAAACCCTGTATTCTGAGGAATGAATCCTCTTAGCCCAATGTATGAAGGATGTCTTGCCTCAGCTTTCTAAGTTTTTTGGATCCCTGACACTGCCTGTGCTCTGGTGCTGAGGGTGTTTTGATGAGTATCAAAGTGATAGCTTTCAGATTGTGATAAATGAGTAGCATCATGTTATCCAAACTGCACTTCCTCCCATCACAGCCACCTTCTTACTGTCTCATGCCATTTTCATGTTGTTTTTCTTTTTGTTTTGCATTGTTCCTTTTAAGTAATCGGTTAAGAAATCTGTATGGTGATATTTCACCCAGATTTATTTGCTTACCGTGTTTTTCAACTAAAGATATCTCTGGTGCTAATGTAGAATTGGAAACATTTTTGCTTTTCCTCCAACATTTTTGCCTGAATACCAGTGGAGCACCTCAAGAGATACCCTTTTTTTTTGTGTTTGTTTTTCTCTCTCTCTTCACTAGTGCTTTAAAAGGCTCTTCCATCTGTGTTGGGCTGGAACCCATTCACCTATGGAATGTGGATCTCGGGGCCGCTAGCTTGGCACATGACTAAAGACAATCTGTTGCTGTGCAGTTCACACCCCTGGGCTCAGAGTATGCACTGTTGAATTTGTATTCAGACAGATAGTTTTGATGGACAGTGAATATCAACCAAGCAGAACAACATGCCCGTTCTGATGGCAAAATGTTAGTTGCTGATGGGGTTTTTTTTAGGGGAGCAAACTTTGCGTTTCTCTCTCTTGAATGATAAGTAAGTTCAGATCTGAGAACGTTTCGAGTTGCATGTTTATAATTTTACATAGTTATGTCTGTCTTCCTTTCAATTGCTTGTGATTTGTAAGAGTAATTTTTCTTTATACTTCAAATATACTTCAAATGATTGCTGAGAGTTGCCTAAGTACTTCACAAGGGCAAGCTAAAGCTTCTGCTCAAATAGTTGTTGAACTATGAACAGAAGGAGTTTCAGCTGGCAAGCACTGGCCCATTTGGCCAAGTGGCAAAATACTGTGAGCTAGCATGCCTTTGGAGAACAGCCACTATGTATGTTACCCCACTTGTGATTTTATGACTATTTTTGGTCTGTCACAAATAGAAATATTTTCTAAATTAACCAATATTTGATAATTATTTCTTGATTGCAAGTATTCTTCAATTTATTTTACTGTTATTTGTGACTTTTTGTTGCTTTGCCATGTAATAATGAAGTAATTTTATAATCTCAAGTCTGTATGTGTTCCTTGCAGTATGTATTGCATCAGGGACAAAAGTGGCACTATTTAATAGACTTCGATCCCAAACAGTTAGCACCAGATATTTGCACGTAGAAGGTGGTAATTTCCATGCCAGTTCACAACAGTGGGGAGCATTTTACATCCACCTCTGTAAGTAAAACCCAAGCTATGTAATTTTTCACTTCCCTCCCTCCATCCTCCCAAAAAAACCATCCTGCATTTTTTCCTCCATATTAATTGCCCATATGCAGATTTGTTTTGTTACCAAGTGTTTATTTGATGTCATAGTGTGATGCTAAATGTTCCTCCTGTCAAGAAAAGCAGTGACTAAACCAGATAATTCTGAAAATTCCTGTTTCGTGCAGTGGATGATGATGAATCAGAAGGAGAAGAATTCACAGTGAGAGATGGCTACATTCATTATGGGCAGACTGTCAAGCTTGTGTGCTCAGTTACTGGCATGGCACTCCCAAGACTGGTACAGTTTCATTTCTCCAATGCTGTAATTAATTTGTAGATGGTTACTTTAATGTAATCCCTTAGTTGGGTTTGCACTGTTTGCAGTTTTTGGCTTTTTATGTTTCCTTTGGGTAATACATGTTTTACACGGCAAACAGCAATTCGTTTTAACAAAGGCATATTTTTATATCCTCAGACTAATTCTGTAAGTAGAGAGCAACTTGTAAAATAAGCATAGGGAACTTTTTAGAATTCAAGCCTGCCAAAGTAGGCTCATCTGTCTATTTTAAAAACAGTAATGTAGCAAAATACTTTAAATATTGATGCTGAATAGATAAGCAAAGTATTTGCAGGCAGTAGGACTACTCTGTGTGCTGAGTTCAGCATGGATTTAAAAATGCTCTACTGATTTGAATCTAAAGCACATCTGTGTGCTCCTAAAGAGTACATAGTCATACCAATATCAGCTTGCAAAAAACATATTTTACCTTGATTAATCTGTTTTAAATACAAAACATGTGAAATGCCTTTGGAACAAGTGTATTTTTAAGAAAGAGACAATTTCAGCCTTTTTCACAGATACAGAATTGTTTATCACCAGTTAAGATTTTTGAACAGCACCAGAATTACTTCTGGATACAGTAGTGGTTTTCATAAATGAAGTTAAGTGTAATTATAGATCTTTTTTCTCCTGTTTTATGTGCTTAATGCCAGCCTAAGTGGAATTTTATGTGACTGATAATAAATAGTGCTTCAAATGAGATGTTCTGTGAAATTGTGGTTTGTCAGCCCATTATGAATTTCATACAAGGCTTTGCTAATTTCACTTTTAACTATAAACAGGCTTCAGAATGTGCCAATGTAAAACCAGCCTTCCCTGCAGTCAGGCTTTTGTTCCCCTTCCCAGACTTACTTTACTAGGACTGCAATGAGAACTTCTCTCCCCATATCAAACTTAACAAAAAGAAGATAATAGTCTGCTCAGAGTAAATGGTACAAAAAGATCACTTCAATAGATTTTGTTTTTTCCTTAAATCGCATTGTTTGACAGAAAAATTGAGATCTGGTTACTACTGATCTGGTTCAAGCAAGTGAAATTCAGTAATATGAGCTCACTTCATTTGTGGGCTTCATGTTAATACTTTCTTCCTGGTGAAAGATGCCATCATTGATGATTGCAGAAACCTTAGTTGTAGGTAGAAATAGATTCAAACAAGTCAGGCTAAAGGTTCCTGTTTTGTTTGCTATTGGGAGCATTTTTATGCTGCCTTACAAGACTGATTGAAGGTGATGCAATTAAAAAGTAATTTGCAGATGTTTTATAGGCTAATGCAAAGAACTTACAGGTTAACCTTGAAACTTGCATTGCTAATAGTAGCATTTCTTAGCATTAGAAGTCCCAGAGGATCTGATTGGCTTTTTGATTGTCAGCTTAGAAATCTGCAAGTACTTTGGCTGCTGCTTCAGCTAATGTTGCATAAAATGAAGTATTAAACTTTTTCTAGAAGTTAAGATTAGAAGCTAAAGATTTCCACTGTCTCTAAGTGGAAAGCTTTTTATTTCTTAAAAATAAATTGGTAAAAAAGATTTGAATTAAGTCAGGAGATATTTTTTCACTGAACTGTCAGACGTAAGGAACAATTGTTCTTTGCAGTTGTGTGTAAGTAATAGTTAATGACTGAGGATTGTTAAGATACTCCATGATTGTTGTGTTTCCAAAACTGTACTTAAGGACATCTCAATACCCTTAAATCGTAATTTTTAGTTATTCTCCTTTACAACCAGTTTGCCTCGAAATCTTGTGGATTCTATCAGTGTTGGAAGCTTCTGTAGAAGTATATTAATACTTGACTGCTCTTCTGCACTGGCAAATGGAGCAAAAGAGATTTTGCTCAAGCTTCAACCTTTTTCCCCACTCTTACAGCAAAAAAATGTCAAAGATAAATGCACACTGAAGTAGTAGTGAGTGTCACTTCAATGCTGTGTTCTTGTTTCTAAAGCATCGAGAATTATGAATCTAATGTTGGTATTAATAGGAGGCATGGAAATGTTTTTTAAAAAATTACCTTTCGCTTCCTTTATTAACAGTATGTATGTAATGAAGTAGAGAAATTGTCCTAAATGTATGTGTACAATTTTCATTCACAGATAATTCGAAAAGTAGATAAACAAACGGCATTATTGGATGCAGATGATCCAGTATCACAGCTCCATAAATGTGCATTTTACCTTAAAGACACTGAGAGAATGTATTTGTGCCTTTCCCAGGAGAGAATAATCCAGTTTCAAGTAAGTTGTTTAAAACTATTTCAGTAGATGATTAGTGTGGTCGCAGAGTTTTCCCAGATACTCCCCAAATATGTATGAATGCCATTTTTCACTTGGCTTTGAATATGAGTCTGATTTGTTTTGTTTTGAAAAGAGAGAGAATGGAAAGCAGCAAACTTTATCTGACCCTTTCCAAATCTTTTGCTTTCCTCACAACCTCCTTCCATGTCTGTTTAAACAATGACTTCTGGTTTCTCCAATGGAAGAAGTGGAAGTACACTAGGAACTTATGTGCAGTCATGATACTGTGGCTTAACATATTGACATATGTCACTGGAGTTGCACCACTTACTTGTGTGTCCATTTATAGGTTACAGCAAATAGAATCATAGAATCATCAAAGTTGGAAGAGATCTTTAAGATCATCAAGTCCAAACATCAACCTAGAACTACCACTGTACCCTCTAAACTGTATCACCAAGCACTAGATTCGGACACCTCTAAAACACCTCCAGGGATGGTGACTCCACCACCTCCCTGGGCAACCTATTCCAGTGCCTGAGCACCCTAACAGGGCAAAAAATTTTCTAATATCTAATCTGAACCTACCCCGTTGCAGCTTATGACATTCCCTCTAGTCCTCTCATTACAGGCATGGCAGGAGAGGCCTGCTGGAAGTCCAAAATGGAAGTTCTGTTGACCCTCCTTACTTCACCCAGTATTGAAAACATAATCATTTCATGGTCCTGTGCCCAAGATGGCTGCAAAACACCTCATCACTCATGTCCTTCTTTGTTCCCAAACACCAGGTCTAACAGGGCACCTCCTCTGGCATGCTCACATACCTGTAGTGTTAGGAAGTTGTCTTCCACAGAGGAAAGTCTCTTCCAACCCCACCCATTCTATGATTCTGTTATTCTAATTTGCAGGGCTTCTCTCCCATGTCTTTGCACAAACACTGAGGTAGTAGCTTGTGTTTTCCATTGTTGTGTGGATGATGAACTCTCTAAAAAGAATATTATGTATGATTTCGTTATTACTGGCTGAGTTGGTTTTTAGGTCTAGGACTTGACAAACGTGTCTACAGCTCAGATTTAAAACTTTCTTTCTAAGGCCACTCCATGCCCAAAAGAACCAAATAAAGAAATGATTAATGATGGAGCTTCTTGGACAATCATTAGCACAGACAAAGCAGAATATACATTTTATGAGGGGATGGGACCGGTCCATGCTCCAGTGACACCTGTGCCTGTTGTAGAAAGTCTTCAAGTAAGTTTGTTTTCTATTTTAATAATATCTGTGTGAGATTATTTTTGTCGTACTGATTTAACCTTCATGGTACCTTTGTGAAATACTGTAGGAAAATAGGCTTAATAGCTTTATAAATAGTAAAATGGCTTGATGTTGTAATAACCTTTTGTACCTACATTTCAGAATATGTCTATGCGTCGCAGGAATAATATTAATAGTGTTGTATGCATTAAGAATTTTATTTTTTAAAATATTCTGGTAGTGATAGCCTTAGGACTTCTGCTTCAGTTTGATTATTTAGGAATTGATCTTGACCCTTAGCCAATTATGGATCCAAGGGAGCCAGCCTGAAATCTTAGTGAAAAAAAAAAAGTCAGCATTCAGCTGAGTGAAAACGTGAAGCTCTCTGAAAGATTCTTTGTGCTCTGTTTTCAAAGCCTTGTTGACATTATTCCAAGTGGCCACTACCAAAACTTGGAAATTCCTTCAGGGCATCAAATCAACTGGCAGTATCTTTTAGATGCTTTGCTGCTTTATAGTTCATTTGTGTCAGTTATATCTCTTTTGGTCCTGTCCAGCTGATAGAAACAGCACTGTTTGCAGTTCTTACCTGCATGTGAAGATTTTACTTTTCTTGTTTGATTTTTTTTTTTTTCGGAGAGGAGAGTATTTATTTTTATTAATACATATTTTGGGGGAATTTTCTTTTTCTTTTCCTATTTGTTCCCTGTCCAGTTGAATGGTGGTGGGGACGTAGCAATGTTGGAACTTACAGGACAGAACTTCACTCCAAATTTGCGTGTCTGGTTTGGGGATGTGGAAGCTGAAACCATGTACAGGTACAGTATTTCTTACTACTTTGAGGGTGGTTGCATTCTGCTGGGTGCTCTGAAGAGTGTAGACACATGTCCACATACTCTAGTGTAGCCTTTCCTGCCTGCAGAAAGGGAGCTGTGAGTGCTAGTTGCCAGCAGGCTCAGAGTGAGTTAGCAGTGTGCCCTGGCAGCTGGGAAGGCAAACCACATCTAGCTGGTCAGAAGCTGTAATTATCCCACTGTATTTAGCATTGGTGCAGCCTCACCATGAGCACTGCAGGCATTTCTGGGCCCACAGTTCAAGAAGGATATTCAGGTACTGGAGCATGTCCACAGAAGGGCAGCAAAGCTGGTGAAGGGCTGGAAGGAATGTCCTGTGAGGAGCTGCTGAGGGCTCTGGGCTTGTCTAGTTTGGAGAGGAGGAGTCTAAGGGGTGACCTCATTGTCCTCGGAAGTTTCCTGAGGAGGGGAAGTAGAGAGGGAGGTGCTGTGCTCTGCTTCCCACTGTCGTGTGCCAGGACACAGGGGAATAGTTCAGAGCTGCACCAGGGAAGATTTGGACTGGATATTTCACCACATTTCTTTACTGAGAGGTTAGTCAGACACTGGAACAAGTTCCTAGAGAGGTGGTCAATGCCTCAAGCCTGTCAGAATTTAAGCATATTAAGGGCATTGAGCCTTAATAATGTTCTTTAATTTTTGGCCAGCCCTGAAGCGGTCAGAGTGTGGACAGGATGAACGTTGTAAGGCCCTTCCAATTGAACTGTTCTGTTCTACAAACCTAAGTCTGTTCTGCTCAGTTGTGTCTCCTGTTTTCCAGATGCGCAGAGAGCATGTTGTGTGTTGTTCCAGACATTTCTGCGTTTCGAGAGGGCTGGAGGTGGGTCCGACAGCCAGTGCAGGTCCCAGTGACTTTGGTCCGTAACGATGGCATCATTTACTCCACCAGCCTTACCTTCACCTACACACCAGAGCCAGGGCCACGGCCACACTGCAGTGCTGCTGGAGCAATCCTCAGAGCCAACTCGAGCCTCATGGCCTCCAGTGAAACAAACACAAACAGCGAGGGAAGTTACACGAGCGTCAGCACAAACCCAACCAACGTCACATCATCCACAGCAACTGTAGTTTCCTAACTACTGTTGTTTGTCTGGACTTGAACTGACTTTTACGTGCTACGTTCAAGAGGACTGAACAATTTTTTTTGTGGTTTCGTGGGGAAACACCTTTCCATTTTAGGTGATATTATTTGAACCTTGTTACCTGCAAGTGCTGATCTAAAATACAGAAGCCACAATAAAAAAGAAAGAAAAAAAACAAAACCAACATCCGAAACATAAGAACTTTATTGAAAATCTATTTTTCAGCTGGTTTTTTTTAGTGGGCAAGAAACAAAAATGTGGCTGGGATACACGTTGAGCAAACTAGAAAACATGAACACAACATAGTTTTTATGGACCAAGGAACTTGTATAAGCTTTAGTATAAAAGGTACATTTTCACCATACCTTTTTTGTATCACAACATATAGTACACTTTTGTTACCAAATAGTTTATATTTTTTTTTTCCTCTGAGCTTTTGCTCTGAAGTATATTCAGGTTCCAAGCCTGACCATGCTTGTATAATCTAATTACCATACTCTTCCAGTTTTAAAAAAAAAAAAAAAGATATATTTTTGGTCTGTGGCTGGAACTGTTCCTTTTTTTAAACTGAAGTCTTGTGACTTTTTATGAACTGAAATTGTTTTTATTTCAGCAAGTAGAACCTTGTAAAGGCCAGCATATTTTTTTTAAGATTATATGAAGTCTGTGCAAAAGCTTTAAAAAATGCCTCTGCCTTGCCTGCAATACATGCAATGTATGTTAACTTTAGTGCTCTGTTTTCAGTCATTGTTAATAGTTATTTCTGTTTTTCTTTTTTTAAATATGTATTTATAGTGATAATTCATGAGGTTCTAACATTACATGAGTTTTTTTTTTTAAAGTGGCATCTCACGCAGTCATGTTAATGATTGTTCATGTCACAGGCATACGTTGGTGTTTTTGAAGGGTTGTTACTGGGTTACTCCCCCTCCTCCTTGCTCAGTCATATTACGTCTGAAAATGTTTCAGGATCTGTTCAGGTTTTTCTAATCTTGTACATAATTTGTATTAAGTGTAAGTTAAATGTTTTATTTCAAAGGTGGAATGTTCCCAATAACTTCATTTGGCAGCATGTCTTCTGTCTTGTTGGCATGTAACTAAAGTACCATGAGAAGTATGTGCTACAAATGGGATTTGGTAGGTGATGCCCTTCATCACTTGAGAATCACAGCAAGCATGTTTTTCTTCATACTGTTCAGTAAATTAGGCCAGAGTTTCATGTAACACTTGTATTGAGAACGTGCTTTCATTGTGAAGTGATCGTACCATAATGACTAGAAGTAAATTTTATTAGAAATGGGCAAATAGAAAAATCATAAAAGCACTATGAAGATGTCAACTCCTCCCATCCTTGTTTCCTGTGGGTTTCCCTTTCCCTGCCAACAGCTTGTGCAACATTCAAGTCTTCTCTCCATCATAAATTCAAGGCTCATTTGCACTTTGACTTTGTTGGTTGTTGCATTTGTTTTTCATTTTGACTTTGCCATGTTTTGTCCCTCCTTGTAGACCTGCCTGCTTCATTTGTATTTGAAACTATACCCCAGTAGTCCATTTGTAGTCGCAGAGCTAGGCATAGACTCGTAGGACAAGTTCCAATAGTGTGATCTTCCTCTTTAAAAAGCCAAAATGACAAATTTTTTATGGTGTGTTCAGCCTTTTCTATACCCTGAAGCGAAAGTCACAACTGCTGTGTAAATGTGAACCTGTGGCTTCCTGCAGTGCATTGCTTACCAGTTGACCATTTTCCTAGGGTTTTTATTTCTGACCACTTGTTCCAGTTTCGACACCCTCCACCGTTTTAAGGCGCCGTCTCCGCACCGTGTTCGCGCTCTGCTCTAGTGCTCTGTCCTACCTGTGAAAACAACGTGGTTCAAGGAAGAAATTGGTTATGAAGCATGTTTAGCAAATAGTAAAATCAGTGCCACTGTCCTCCTGAGCTGTGCTTGTACCCTCCCACAGGCCTCCGTGTTCGCTGTTCCGTGACATAGTCGCAGTGCTGGTTCCTAGCACTAGTGAATTGCTGCCTCACCTCATCTCCCGTTTCAGTGACCAAGGGCAGGATTCATTGTGGCCTTATCTCTGTTTTAAACTGTTTACTGGCATTTACTTGCAAATCTGTTTACCTTTGTACGTGCTATAAAACTTTGTTTCGTCATGTTGTGGCAGGAATCATTTCACAGTGTTTTTGTTAGAAGCACAGAAGTATCTTACAGTGCGGCTTAGTTCAAGAGCCACGGATTTTCATCACTGATTAGACTGAGAATTACAATAAGATATATATATATATATCTCAGATTCAGAGGGTATTCAAGAAACCATGATATACACACAGTAGGCAAACCATAACAAGCCTTTTAACCTTCAAAGACTCTTTAAAATAGCTTTTCAGAACTTGACACGTGCTTTTATACTCATTATTTTAAATTTTTTTACATATAAATGCAATACTTTTTATATTCAGTTTCTTTACTTGCAGTAATTTTGCCCAATAGATATAATATCCCTCGACCTGTAAAGATTTAGCTGAATTTCTGCTGTTCTACACACTACAGCCAAGTGGGTGAAAAAAAGAGCCTATTAAGTTCTGCTTACAAGACCATTTGAAACCCCATTTTTCCATTGGGCTTGTGGCTCTGTTGTTGCCAGTAGTTACTCTGTAGTACAGAAATGGTCTTCCAGGTCCTTACTGTTGTTAATACGTCCAGTTGTTCAGATATATTCCTGAACTTCCTTCTGTGGGGTGATATTGTTACATATATTGGCCTTGTGAGCTGTTAATCAAGTTTTCACGGTATTAACAATATCTCAAGATTTTGATAAAACTACTTTTAGAATGTTTCAATATGAAACTCTTAGAACTGTTCAAGTCTAGCTGTTAAGTCTGCTGTTAATTCTGTATACATAGAAATTGTGTTCAGAATGTTGTTATAGTTCCAACTATAGGAAGAAAAAGCAAAGTGAGTGCTCTAATTTAGCAATGCCTTTTCTTGTTTTCTGTTGTTTGGAACTGCATTTCAGAATTCAACACTAGTGTAGTCTTTAATAATCTGCTGCTGATGTTTTTTCCTAATTATCTGCCCCGAGGGCATCCCACAACTGTGTTAATAATGGTATTCTGTACTTCTTGTCCTTGCACAGACTTGTAAGATCAGAATGGTTACCTGAAAAGACATGAACTCAAGGCATAAATTGGTGAATTCCCCATGCACAAAATACTAATGCCAAGTTGAAACAAATTACGTATTGGAAGTAAACTCCCCACTTGCAGATCCAATGACTCCATAGAGGTGTCCATCTTGAAACTAAGATGCTCTTCAATTATTAACCATATTATTTACTTTCTTTCAAAAGCAGCTGTGTTTATGAGTACTGAACAAATGTCTATACTTTCCTGTGCCAGACTTTTGACTTTGTTTTCAAGCACTGTACTGTGGGATTGAGTGGCAGCTTTGTTAGAAAAAAAAAGTATATTAGGGTTTCTACTTAACCCTTTTAGGACTGAACAATTTCTTCCCTTTAGAAGCTGTAAAATAAACGAGCAGTTCTAACTTCGCAAACATTCTGTGTTCAGCACTGCATTTGCCCCATCTGGAGGTGCTATGCTAATGTCTTTTTTTTTGTTTTTTTAAATCCTGTAGCATGTGTATACATTCAGTCTTAAAAGGGTTATTTTTACAAACTGTGCACCTGTAAAGTTTCTTAGCAATAAAGGTAGAAAAATGAGCAAGTTTTTACCATAATTTTGTAGAATTAATTGCTCAGTTCCATATTTCATCCAGAAAAACCCTGCAATATGGGCAGTTTTGAGGATTAAATAAAAGTGAAATGTAAACCACATAAAAGTGTTCTTGTCAAGTGTACTCTGTGTATCTGCATACACTGTCGGGTTTCATTTTCACTACAGGGCTAAAGACAAAATGCCATGTTACTGTTGATGTGACAAACAGAATTGAACATCTGTATGATGATAAAAAATTTACAATTTGAAGAGGTGTTGAAACTTGCCACGTTTTTGTGGATTTGAGGGGTTTTTTCAATGTTAACCAAGGAATATAGTTTTGGGGTTTGGTTTTAGGGGTTATTTTGTCTTTTCAGTTTGGTTTCTTTTCCCCAAATGAACAGTGAGGTCATCTGTGGAGCCAGAACATCAGAGAAGAAGAGCAGCCCTGGGAAAAGCCATCAGTAGTTGTGAGGCTGTGAGCACTGGAC
>NW_008649775.1:58176-62054 GCF_000695815.1 Acanthisitta chloris
CGCTGAAGTTAGATAAGAAACTGGGGTTTTTTTTAAATAATGTGTAAAAAAAAAAAGTTTCACTTTTTTATATAATTTATTAAATAAGAAAAAATGAACTGTGTTTGTTTAACTTTAGCAACTTTATTATTGCAACTAGTATATACCTGACTTCATTCTGTTTGTAGTTGAGACTGTCTGATGCTTCTTTCAGTTGGTGGTTAATTAGAGACAGAAATGTAGCAAATTAGCTCATTACTTAGAGCAGTAGAGCCATAAGGAACAGCTAGAAATGGTGCACTTCAGTTTGCAGGCACAGGTGACACAGTCACTTGGAAAAAGTTTCTGAGATGAGGACACAGCAGAGAGAATACAGAGTAGGAGAACTACCAGTACTAGTTTTGTATTAAACCAGTACAGGAACTACCAGTTTATCTGTGAGTCTGTGAAGCAGCCCAAAGTGTTTGTTAAGAAGGGGTGGCAAGAGCAAGAAAAAAAATAATTTGGCTGTAAGAAAGGATTACAGATTTTTATTTTTTTTTTTATTGAAACATCTGCAAAGGTCATTGCCGTTGGTACTAAGACACACAAGATAGTCAGAAACTCAACAGCTGCAGAGCTGCTGCTGTTTGAAACAGGGACAGATGGGCAGATTCTGTCTCAAAATTATTTTAAAGACTTGCAGTCAGTTTCTGGAATGATAGATTGATTCCTGCGGAACAGACTGGAAATTAGATCTGAGGTTTTGGCAGAGAGAATGGTCACTTGCTGAATTTCAGTGTTGGTATCACTGGAAGAAACTGCATGGGATGGTGCTTGTCTTAGATGAAGAACTACAGATATTAAAAAACCCAAAAACATATTCTAAACCTTGGCAGTTAGGTATATAGGTAAATCACAGACTATTCAGAGTTGGAAAGGTCCCACAAGGATCATCAAGTCTAACTTGGCCATGTGTGGGACATCCCCAAGAAATAGCCTCAATAATAAATCCTATTAAGATCTGGAGTAGAAGATTAAAAGGAGAATGGTGTG
Organism: Acanthisitta chloris; assembly: GCF_000695815.1. Lineage (NCBI taxonomy): Eukaryota > Metazoa > Chordata > Aves > Passeriformes > Acanthisittidae > Acanthisitta > Acanthisitta chloris. The sequence continues at coordinate 59,191 of NW_008649775.1, forward strand.
AAATAACTGGGCCAGAGGGAAGGATTTGTTGTATATGCTATGTCAGAGCAGTGGGAGCTGCAGGACTTGGCACAGCAGTTCACTGTTCCCAGTGCCCTCTTGAGACTGGAGTTGCATATTTCTAAGCAGGGTAAGAAAAAATACATGTGCTCAATTAGTGTCTCCATGGGGGTTATTTATTACTGATATCCAGTAGCAGATGCTTAGTGTGAGACCAATACTTTTGTATTGAACATCAGTGTTAATTATATATCCTAAAGAGAAAAGTTGAGGAAGTCTTGGTTCTCTGTAGAAGCAAACTTGCAAGATAATTGCTGTCTCAGAAAGATCTGATAAAGCCTTTGAAATTCGACATCTTTCAGGTTCTGCATCTCCTCCAAGTATGAAAAGGGATGGTTAAAAGTTTTGTATTGTCATTTTTATGTGCTACTGCCTTTGTATTCTAGTCTCAGTTCCCTTACTTTTCATGTGTACTTTTCCAGATCCTTAATTAGTTTGTAGTTTTTTCTCAGAACATGTACATTTTGCTGCATAATTTGGGAGAGGAGTTGGGGTTAATAAGGTGAACTGTACCTCTTGAGAGTACACACTGCCATCCCTGGGTGCTGTCTCTGCTGTTGTGCTTTGGGATGGGGGAGAAAGGAATGTTAGTTGATTGTTTATTCTGCATGTTAGGTACATGGGATGGAAGGTTTACAGTCCTGACCTTAATGATCTGCAGGTCTTTATTTGAGTATGGCATGTGTCATTTAGGAACACCTAAAGTTGCCTTTGTATGAATTTAGAAATCCTTTGCTTATTATTTATCTTTTAATTATATTTGCTCTCATGTTGTCCCCACATCTCTGTTCACTGCATCCTTCTTTTTTGTTTCCTTGATGATTTGTTCGCTGGGAAATTTGTCTATTTTCATCTCCTTCTAAGAACTTTATTTGTGCTTGAAGAGTAACTTCAACAATTGTCTAAAAGACCTGTACATACTATGTTTTCAGTCTTGCAATTGTCTGTTTTAATAGCCTGTTAGTCCCAAACAGAATTAATTCTTAAAATCTACAAGTGAGTTTAATTCTGTTTTGAGCCCAGTGAAATTTTTTTTTTTGAGAGAGAAACACTTCATTCTAGTGGGGTTTTTTTTATTTTTATAATTCTAATACAGTTGTACAGGATCTGTTTAGAGCTAATGCAGCCAAGGTATCTGTGCTGTGAAATGGGATGTGATGCTGAGATCCACATTGGTGTGTTCATTACACATGGTAAATGTGACAGCAGTGCCTTCAAGCTTGGTTTCTTGGTTTTTGTCCAAGGCAACTTTGCATGACACTTCTGTATTTGCAGTGTAGTTGCAGAGTTCACTTTGGTGCTAACTATAAAGACTTTACCCACATAAACATGTCTGTGCAGCACCATCCACACACACCCAAAAAGAAACAAACCCAAAGGCACAAATGGTTCACTTGCATCTTGTTAACTTATATTGTTCCCTTTTGTCTCTCCTAATCTCATACTATTATTTCTCAAATTATGTCCTTTTCCCATTATACTTCTTCTCTTTGTTCTTTGTTGGGTATGCTTGAAATTCCATTTCAGTTCTCTCACTGCCAACAGTTTTACTTTGTAGACATTGGGAAAGAGGATTCATGGTGATTGAATTTACTGCCTTAAAAAAACATAATTGGAAATTCACCCCAAATGTGAAAGATTCAGGCAGCATTATTCGATTTTAACATAATTGGAAATTCACTCCAAATGTGAGAGATTCAGGCAGCATTATTCGATTTTAACATAAAAAAATCATTTGGTTAGGAAATGGTATATCTGATTTTTAATGGACTCATATCTTGGGCTTGATGCAAGGTATTTCTATGCTTTGCCTTTGAAAGCAAGAACTGTTAGTTTCTCACACTGTTTGACACAGTTCTGAGGATTCCTTGTTTGCAGGAGTGAGAAAACAGCCCCTCAGCACACAGACGTGGCAACTGCAGGTTTGCATCTTGATGTCAATGCATCTTCTTCCTTATTTTGAGGAAGGTAAGTAAGTGATCTCATGGTTCCTTTATCCTGCTCAGCTTTTCCAGGAGCTGCAGCCTGATTTGTGAGAGTAATTTCAAGCAGCATGATGAAGTGTACTTGCTAAGGTGGCACAGCCTGGCAGTCTCCAGGAATATAAACCAGAAGCCATACAAAACCATTAAAGACTAGGAAAAAAAGGTGTTAAATCTTGTACTGACTGCCATACAAAACCATTAAAGACCAGAAAAAAAAGGTGTTAAATCTTGTACTGACCCAGTAGGCAACTGACACAATATTCTTGAGGTCGCAATTTGTTTTTCTGCCCCAAAGGAAAATTTCTTGTGTCAGTGCTGTGCAGGTTACTGAGCACTTACTGCAAATCTCCAGAGTTCTAAGCAAATTAAATTAATTCTGAGGGCCCCAGTGTGGATTAATCTCTGTGTGGGCTTATGTGTCTGTTTTGACAGTCCTTTTGCTCTCTGTGCTGCTTTTTACAGTGTGGTGGAGCCTAAGGAGCTGTCTGGGCCTTGGGCTCCATGTGATGACCTCAGGTGTGAGGCTGATGTTTATTTCATCTCCCAATTTCACACATTCAGAGAACTTTGTTCTCCTAAATCAATTTCTGGTAAACAGTTATACCTTGGAGATTCAATAGACACACAAATCAAACAATGGTTGAAAAAAAGTGGTTTATTCTTCATATAACTTGGAAACAGTTTTAATAAGGAAATTTACTTACTTTGGTAGGATAAATGTAATTGGTGAGTGTTTAGATTTTTTGAGTAAAACTGCACTTTCAAGCAAGTGGTTCATTTTTCAAGTTAGCAACAATTTTGTGCTATTTATTAAAAAAA
>NW_008649776.1:0-435 GCF_000695815.1 Acanthisitta chloris
TCCCGTGACCGTCAAGTGTGCAAAAGTCGCCCCGGGAGAGCCTCTACGCCGCATTTTCCGTCCTCTGAAAAATCTGACTGCACAACGGGCAATTTGCAAAGGCTTCTGCAGCCGGAGGGTTCAGGCGAAGGGCTGAGCCGCTCCCTTTCGCAGCGCTATCACACCGATATGTAAATGAGCGCTGCTGCGGGTTAGGCAGGGCACGCTCCTTTTCCACTGGGAATGGGGAATGCCTGGTGCGTTTTTCAGTCAATCCCATTCTTCGGGTGTCAGAAGTTCTCTGAAATTACAGTGTACGTGACAGAGGTCAAGGTGACCTGTTTGTTGTGGGTTTTGCTGGTACAGCAACAAACGCAATGTGTTCATAACGTTTCTCAGGCTGTGTGATCCATTCCAAGGCAGGCACACGGATTTGGTGCATGGTAAAGTGTTCCA
>NW_008649776.1:514-5982 GCF_000695815.1 Acanthisitta chloris
TGATCTGGCTGCCGTGAACAAAGCAGTTTAAACCCCAGATTTTTTAACAAAAGTTTTGCTCTCCGAGTGTTTGATTCCCACCCCCTTCCCCCTGAAATGCCCTTATTTTATATGGAAAAAAAATTGATGAGACTTTGTTGCTCACTTGTGAGAAGAAAAAATGGTATTTTTCTAAAGGCCCCATTATTGGAAGGTTCACGCTGCAACATGTGAGTGTATTGGGCACTGCTCCAGAATACTGCTCCAGAGTCTTTAAAATTTTACCCATGCAGCCTGTTTGCTGGTTCGAATTATCTGCTTTCTCAAGTGGTTTTAAGTAATGCCTCACTGATTGAATTATAATTTTCCTGACTTTGTAATGGCCAAGAATGTCCTTGGCAAAACATACATACAATGTGTTTCATCCAATTTTGAAATGTATTTTGTAATCGGAATAATAGAAGTTAATATTCATCAGTTCCTCCCACCATAGTTTCAACAATTCATTTGTTTTCATTGTCATGCTTTTCTTTCTCCCTTTAAAAGTGTTCTTATGTTCTTTTTTTCCCTTCCTATGTTTTCATCCTCCTTATCCCTAAGTCACCCTCATTTTTATACCTTCCATTTGTTTGCTTTTTATTTTATTCTTTTGTGTGCCTTTACTCACTGGAAGCCTTTTAGGATAGTTGAGCCTTTAGGATAGTTAAGAAAGCGCTTTTTCATTTTTAAATTGGAGATTCTGTTTCTGCTGCATGTGTTCAGAAGATAACCCAGCACAGTTCTGGAGACTAAAGACTGCTAAAGGTTGAGGGTTTTTTAATACTGAAAAACAGGTTTACTGTGTTTTCCTTAACTTTAGCTGTGGGTGATGTGGCTTGTTCTTGGTCAGGTTTCCCTTGCTGAAAGACTTTCTAATCATTTGGGGGATGATGCTTTACTCTTTCACAACAAAACAAAATCAGACAAACAAAAATCAGTTATTCTGTTGTAAGGCTGTTGTAAAAGAAACTGTAAGTTAATTGTTTGTTAGGTATTGTAAAAACTGAGTTCTGTTCAGTTGCACAGGTCAAAATGAACTAGAGTTTTCAATTTATTATACAGGAAGGTAGCGGGGATTTTGTAGCTGAAGAACTATCTGCCATGTGCTTCTCAATGTCAGTTTGCAGTGGAGACTGCACTGTAGGTTCACTTCTTGCTGTAATGTCACCTGCCCTTTTTCAGCCTGTAAATGGTTTCTTTTTAAATTTGATTAATTGTTTTTATGCTTAGAAAAAGAAGTAACTGACAAGTGCCGATGTTTCTTCTTTGCTCATGTTTTAGCAAATAAAAAGCCTTTATAATAAGGGACGTTCTTGTTTCATGCTCTTTCTTCCTACATACATAAACAAACCTTGTGGGATACCATAAAACTATTTGTAGCACATGCCCAGTAGAGTCATTTATGTTTATGGTATGCATCAAAAAGTTATGTGTAGTAACACTGTAGAAGTCAAGTCCATCCACATGGTTTTTAGATGATGCTTCTTAAATTGCCCAAAGGATATCTAATGAAATATGTAATATCTTATGTCAAAGCACTCTGTACTAATAGCTACATAACATTCATTTTGTCTGTGCCTAGTATGAATAATATAAAAGTCCCAAAAGAGTAAGGATCTGCATCGGGTGAAATCCTTAGTACTGCCAAGAGTCTGGGGAAGGATGGCAGTACAGAGCAGTGACAGAGGCCTGAGAGCTGGATTGTGTCCTGAATGGAACATCTGCACAGTGATCTCTTCGGCACGATGGTCATGGTCTGTCACACGGAAGAGCTGGAAGTGTGGATGAGAGGAAAACAAGGATTCATGGGTTTGCTGTGTAGACTCAGTGGTCCACAAAGATGCAGGTGGGGCTAATGGGTTCCACCATCCTTCCAACCAGTTTGGTTCATGATTCTTACCTCACATGGACTGCCTGTGGCATGCAATTAATGAAATTATAGGTTCTGATTATATGCTTTCTTAAACAAAACTTCCACTGAAGCCAAGAGGTATTACGAGTGTGTAAGGAATGAAGGATTGCATATCCTGCCTCTTGGCCTTTGTGATGGTGCGTTGGAGTTGCATATTAAACTTGGTTTAAGCCTTAATTTTTTCCCTCTGTGTTTATCCTAGTCTAGTTTCAGTTTTGCAATATGAAAACAACAAAATCATTATGTTAAGAATATAAGCAGAAGCATTCTTTTGAAAAATAGTACATTTACTATAATTATAACTTGGACTCAAGCCAAAAATAGTGAGCGATTCTGAGTCTGGATTTTAAAGCCATCTGATTATGCTGTTATACTGCAATACACTCAAAATAGTGGGAGCTGCATGAGATACATAGTACTAGTCATCTGCAAGAAATTGTCAGCCTTAAATGGACATTGCCAGCTGCTATAAAAATAAGTTTTGCTTTATATTTTTAGCCCTGGAACATTTTTAGGGGTTTTAAAAATAGTATTTATCCATTAATCTTGATTCATCTCTTCTACTGATCTTTTTTTTCCTGTGTGAAATTCACAAAAGTTTTTAAGGTTGGGTTTTAGGGTTTTAGTTGGTGGTTTCTTTGGGTTTCATTGTTGGTTTTTTGCATAGTACAAATCTAGAAAAGCTTTAGAAATTAGCTCAAACTTTTCTAATTTTCTATAAGCCATCTCACATATTTTTATTTAGATCCTTATGGGAATAAGTGCTACTATTCTTGTTCTTTTACTATTTGCTAGTGGCAGAGTGTACAGTTTAAGATATGCATTTGCATTCCCAGAGATATTATTGCCAGATATTATTACAGCAGTCTGTGCTTCAGTATCACTTATTATGTCAGCAGATCTTTAAGGATATTGTTTGTCAACTAAATAATGTTTCACATCTTTGAAAAGTCACTTGCATTTTTGTGACTCCCTTAAAAGCAGTGTAAATTTAAGAAATTAGATGGAGTTCTTTAGGCAAATCTCTGCTCAAGGGCTGTATTCAGAAGGGAACAAAACTGCAATAATTGTATAGTTACCAAGAAGTTAACAGCTTTATCAGTTAGAATAAGTATGTGTGCACTGATGGGGCAAAGAAGGGTAAAATTAGGGCAGGAAATCGACAAGCACTGTGCTTTGATGGAAAACAAACCCTCAGTGAAGCAAGAAGATTGGCTCCTAACTTAGTATTTCTTGACAAAAAATACCATAAAAACACTTAGCAATCAAAAACATTTTATAATTGGATCTCCATTCTGTAAATTTATGTGGTTAAGTTAGTAATTCAGCATGCATTATCCTTTTTCTTTTAGTAAAATTCCTAAACATTTTGGGGACTGAATAACTTGAGGACTGGATCCCACTTTGTGGCAGACAACCATTATATGTGGATCTTCAAATTCCACTTTTCATCTCCAGTACATACAGCACAAGACTGGCTGTTCACAGTATCACAAGAAATCCCTAAAATCTGATACTTTGTCTCCAGCAGTGGCCAATAGAGGATTGCTCTGTGACAAAGGGCATAGGGCCATGCTGTTGTGTGTTTGAGCAATCCGATGTTTACGATTTAGGATTTACTGAACCAAAGGTTGTATCCACATGTTTGTATTTAACAGTTTCTGGTACTCATCTGCATGAAATTGTTGAATCATTTTGAACCAGAGTTTGATATCTATCTTAAGCAGTGACAAAGCTTGCTAAAGCATTTAAAAAGCTTCTTCCATTTGTCAATTTTTTTCCCCAGACTTTGTTCTGATCTGTTTGTTTGAGTTCTCTGTGCTTTGCACAGTAAGAATTGGGTTTTATACACCTTTACAATACATCACATGGTTGTCTTTCCTGAAGCCAAGGAGTCTTGGTCAACCTGAGAGAAACTGTTTCATTTCTTCAGTTCCCCTGGGTTCTTGTACTAGAGAAGATTGTTCAAGGTGTTACAGGAGCTTTCTCCTTTGTTAGAGAAGGAAATTTAGACCTGGAGTTTCTTACAAAGTGGTGGCAAGCAGATTTTACTTTGACTTTTTTTGCTGTTGTTCTGTGTTCAGGCTGATGTATGTTCATCTACATGTTCTGAGGAAGGACTTTCTCTCCAGCTTTTTAGACTGTTTGCTGTATTTCTGGATATTCTAAGTTGGCTGGTGTCCACATGTTGAAAACTTGTAGCCACTTATTTTTTATTTGGAAAGATGGTTTTTAGTTGTCAATAATTATGAGCAACATTTGTAAACCCTTTGCTTCTCCTACTTCAGCGTGTACAGTTTTTCAGGGAGCAAAACGGGCATTTTTAATTTAGTCAGAGAAATCTGCATGGATCAATTCCTGGCAAAATTTAGGAATGGTTAAATAACCCAGTTTATACAGTCTTCCTTGCATGCAAAGAGAAGATTTGAAATAAACTGGTGAAAAAATTATGACGTAAATTCAGTATGGTTGGAGGGACATTTTTTGTTTATATACTTACTGGAGAATTTATGTGCTTGTAAGGGCATCGCCCCTTCTGTTTATCTTCTATGTGCAGAGTGCTTTTACAGAACAAGCAGCTGCCGAGTCACACTTTCACTGAATGGTTGAGAACCCCTGTTTCCACGAAGAATTGGTAGATTTTCTCTCCTGTGTATCAGGGGAGCAGTGTTATGCTCCTTGCTTAGGAAATGAAAGCATGACACAGCAGCATAGCTGACTTCATTGAAAATGCTATAAGCAGGGGAATGCAAGTGTGTTTAGGCAGCCATGTAAGGCAAATCCAAATCTATCCACATTAAATTATTTACTGGCAGTAATGATTTGTTATTAAAGAAAATAATACAGCATGTTCATTTCGGTGTGCTGAACTAGCAGTTTTGCAGTGCAGTTATTCAGAAGAAATTTTGCCTGAATAAATGTATAGTAATAGATCTGAGAGAGACGAGGAGTTCTCTGTTGGCAATGTTTCCTGAAAGAAGAAAGATATGTACATAACTAGAGTGATTAAGTCTAAACCTAGATAATCTACACTTTATGATACCAATATATAAACTGCATTGAATAGTTTGTGAGACCAAAATAAATTATGAGGAGCTGTAAACATTGCCTGGCTCTTCATAAATGTAGGAAGGTTTTGTTATGGAACCATAAATACATTCAATACATTTATTTCCCCTTTGTATATGATGTTTTAAATTGTCTTTTCATTGAATGTGTAAGTAAATATTTGGATTGTGACAAGCAGAATCCAGTTTACATTTACAGAAATATCTGCAGCTATTACTTGCTTTAAAATCCTGTAAGTAGTTAATGTTGCTGTTAGAACCATAGTTATTCCATAAACAGCACAACTCTTTGCATTTCATTTAGACCTTCATTTGCTTATTTTTGTTAAATGTATGATCTTTTAACAAAGCTAGAAATTTACCTTTGACCAATAAAGATTTTGCTGTCATTTGTCATGTAAACACACATCCTTTTGAGATTTATTGTAGTCCATTTGGTGTTCCATTAAAAGGTTTGTCAGTGCATTCAG
>NW_008649776.1:5998-12503 GCF_000695815.1 Acanthisitta chloris
TTATTTGGTTTGTAGAAGTGCTTATTGCACCATTCTTCTGATGGCCTTCTTTGGATTGTGTAAAGATTATGGTATGAACTTGAGGTGATTTGAATTTTCTTGTAGGCCATGGGTACCTCAGTTGCCATAAGACTGAGACTTCACTGTATGGAGAAGTTACTAATTTCTATAGAGTCATACAGTCTTCCTGTCTACAATTGTGTGCATGTACTAAAGCTTTTGCAGAACTGGATGTGATGGATTTCATATCACTGTCCTTGTGATGGAGTATATTGAAATAATGATGGCACTGGAATTGGATAGGGGATTTTGTCATGCCATACTAAGAAACCTTTTGCTTTCTTTGTGGCATTACATCAAAAAGTAGCTATAAATTGTACAAATTATCTGAACAGTTTTAAAATACAGACAGTTCTATAAATAACATATATAGAAAGCATAACTATGTTTTTTTGAGTTTAGCTCTTGATTGGCACACATGTGGAACAATCTATATCTCTTACAACTACCTCAAATTAAGAAGCACAGAAGGTCTAGATCAGAAACTCCTTTTCATTCCATATACAGTACACTGACTTGCTCAGGTAAGCACATGCAGACACGCTTAAGGAGGTGATATTGACTACTATAAACGAATATGGAAGCTACAGTAAGGGATGATATCCCTTCACCAAATATTTATCATTATTTCAAATACAATCCTGTGAAATATTTTTAAGTAGAGTCACTAATTAATGTCAAAGTAGGTAATATATTTAAAAAATGAAACATGATTTTAATGGAACTTTAGAGTCAATCATGACTAGTGAAATCTGTTGTTATAAACAATTTGTCCCTTTCCATTCTTGTTGCCAACTTATTTTTAATGCCATGGTACTTTGTGAACTCCTCAAGATCATGATCTAATTTGATGTGATTTTATAGTAAACAGCTTGAAGGTGGAAAGTTTCACAGGGAAACAAAACTGTTGAGATAATAATATAAATGAAAATTTTGCTACAGGATGAAGGAAACATAGGTTAATTTCTGTATCAGTGTACTAGACATACCTATCATTTATCTTTTTTCCCAAAACTTTGCTTTCTTTATTTTTTTGTATGTAACAAATAGCATTTGTTGTTAAATAGAAACTCAATGACCTTGACTGTTGATGAAATTATCTTAGAAAGCATACAAATTTAGAATTTTTTTTCCTCTTACAGAAGATATATAGGACAGTATCACAGAGAGAATAACTGACCTAGACAGAATCATATAAATATATAGAAAATTAAACAGTCCTAACAGTGTTGCTTTTCCACACCTCTCTTTCTATTTCCCCTAAGTGCAGGCAAGTAATCTTTCGTTCTGTCATTTTTGTCTGCTTCACTTCTTTCTATCTACCTCAAGTTCAAGACTCACACTCCTCTGATCAGATTGTCACATTGTGAAAGCTTAATGACACAGAAAAACTGCTCTGTAGTTTTTGATTTTGTGCAGCTTTGAAATGAACCTCAGGAAGGATTGATAAGAAAAAAACCTGAGGCTGGGGTGGAGGAAGGCTCATTAGGAGGAGTCACAGTGAGGCAAGAAAGTCATATAAGACCAGATCATCCCTTTGTTCAATAAATTTCCATTGCAGTCTGGTCATGGACCCCTTACCACAATACTCCCTAGGCTGAGTTCCCTCCTGCATAAGTATCATTTTGTTGCCAGTCACTGGTCCAAAGTGATTGTACACCATCTTTCTCAAAATTGAAGGACCACTGAGTGTAAGGCTGTCTGTGACTAGCACAAATCCCCTTTGGTCTCATTTTTCATGTATTCATAATGTCACTAAAGGTCTTTGAATGGGCTGTGCCTCTGCATAACCCCTGTCCTGGCAGTCCTTGGCTGTTGTAACAAAGTCTCTTTGAGCCATGGGAGGAAGCACAGGGTAGGAACTGGGTACTTAGTGGCTATGAGCTAGTGCCAGAGTCAGGGTATTGGTATTTTGCTTGAGAATTGGGTCCTATGAGAAACCTCCTTCTGCAATTAAATGAATGGTGAAACCTGGGTTGTTTTGTACAGGCTGTAACTACTCTGTCCAGCCTCCCTGGGACCTCCACCCACACCCTGCCTGTTTAAGCTCGGGTCTGGACGTCCCAGCCTTGCTTGTGCAGTGGTGTAGTTGGAAATGTGTCCAGCTCTGCCTCTTGCAATCCAGGTTTGCTGGCTGCCTTCCTGGCTGGCCCTTGAACCGACATTACAGACAGCCTTGTCTTCGGCCCTGTTCCTGACTGGACCTTGAACTTAACATGATGGTCAGCCTTGACCCTGGTGCTCTGCAGGAACACCTGGCTGCACTCCCTGGATGGACCATGGGCCTAGTTCTATACCCATGCCTGGGACTGTTGGTGAACTGTGACCCTACCACCACCCCAGCCCTACTGGGGTGTGGACTACTCTCTTGCTGGGGGTGCTGGTGTTCTCTGCCTGCCTGTCCTGGAGTTCCCATAGGCTTCTAGCTCATCCTCCCTTGTGGCAAAATGTATTTGTCTCATTTCTTGATACTTACTAAGTTCACCGATCAGCTTGGTAAGAGCACAGCCTCAGGCTCAGATTCTAGATACACCTTCACAGTATCCTAACATTTTTCATTGCTGTAAAGATGGTACAGCTTCATGCTGCCTAGCTGTATCTTTCAGTACATGCCACAGAAATAAATGTCTTACCAAAATGTTACAGTACTTCAAGATGTCTTTTACTACTATAGGGATTTTGTATTTACATAATATTATGTTGCTTATTGTCAAAGACCTTCACTAAGAATTTGGCCTCAAACCCTGCAGTTATTAACATGAAGGTGTGGGAGTCTCTCTGTAGAGTCACCAAAAGCTTCTTACTCAGTGCCACACTTAAAAAGAATTAGTTCAGGTCTGAAGCTCCAGCTGCTTATAAACTGTGATGAAGATGATAGGGTATTAGATTATGATGATCTATTTTTGAATGCATACCTTAGTTAATGGGTTTATATGTGAGCATCTAAACCCACCATTCAGAGTACAGCCTTTGCATTTTGAAGCATATATGTTCTTCTTTCCTAACCAATATAAATCCACAAGCTAAAATTGTTGAAGAACAGTAAGGTCTTACTTTAGAGAGTGCTAAACATGCCAGTATGTTTATTGTAACATCTTGTCTCAAGGTTTTTTATTCTTTATTATGTAATGAATTAAACAGGAAGAATTCTACTTCTATGAATTAACAGGACTATGAAAATACTTGTGTTTTTAAAGCACATAGGGTTGTAGAACTCTACAGTATTGTCTTATCAGGTTTCATGCTTCTGTACAAACAAATGCATACATAAACACTACCATATGTAGATGATCATTGCTGTATGAGACCACATAATTATTCAAGAAAATATGCCAGTGGTAGAAGTTGCAAATAGTCTTGTTTTTATGTGCCTGTAAAAATATATGCAGCTGCAGTAACCAAACTGTGATTTTTTTTTTAACATTATCAGAACTTGTATGACTAATTCAGCCTTTTATCTATCTCTGGATAACCATGTAGAAGCTAGGCACACAAGAATGCTGAACAGATAATATAATTGGTAGTGTAAATCTGAGTCAGTAGGCAGTTGGATTTTCTTCAGTCAGTTCTTCTTAGCCACTGCCTTTGAAGCTGTAATCCTTCTGAGCCAACCGTGGTCTCAGGTTCCAAACACATTAATGTCGTGATAAGAAACTTGATGTAGAAAGATTGTGCTGCATTGGGATGTTATTGCTCCCACAGCCAAACCATCTGTGAAGTTTCCTCATTCATTTCAGTGCAAAGTCAATAGCTTTCCAGGATAATTTAAAACAACTCAAGCTATTTTGCATGAAATGCATAAAGCAAGCTCACATGTCTTACATCAAGTCAGCTCTGGACATAGTATCTTTCAGTAAATTTGTTTTCACAAATATCTGGTGACTGGTAACTGTTCTTGCAGCTGGGCTGAGTTGAGATACACAGTGTGTTCTGGGGTGCAAGTGTTGGGAAGAGAAGACATCCAGAATGATGTGATGAGCTTTACTTTTGTTTATGGTTTGACTTCATTCAGTGGAGTCAGCAGGTTCCTCATAGGCACTCAGACATTAGGATCAGGACACAAGTTTGTATTTTTTCATGCCCAGTGCTAGGTAGAACATTTTAAACTTTTCTCTCTGTTTGGATACTCAAATGCAAATATCTTTTTTTAAAACTACTGAAGCTCCAAGAGAGTGAAGGCTAGTAAAACTCTTAGTTTTCTTCTGATAGTTGAACAAATGCTGCTTATGCCACAGAAGTTTAAAAGATAGAGGGTAAGAACCATTGAACTTAAAATTGTTTCTACTAATTTTCATTAATTTCTACAATCAGGTATTGTTAATGCCTAAATACACAGTCTCAAAGTTTCCTGAGATGAGCCGACATAGAGTTTCGTAATGACATATGTGTTCTTAAGTGTAGTGTTTCACCATTCTCCAGGTCTATAAATAAAAAAATATGTGGGTAGTAAGTGATATTCTTGCCTTACTAATTTTATATATCTCCTATTTCCAGTGGAAATGGAACATTAAATAACTAACTTTTGGTCTTCCTGTACTGGTTCTGATCTTTATGATAGTATATTATTGAAGAAGGTATTCCATATTCCAGATGGAATAAATACTGTGTAATTTTAAATTTATTTATATGCTTCAAGATGCAAAGAGACTTTGTGAACCAATTAGTTGTATATTTACTTTTGGTTGCTGTATCTGCAAAATCCTTCCTTCCTTCCTTCCTTCCTTCCTTCCTTCCTTCCTTCCTTCCTTCCTTCCTTCCTTCCTTCCTTCCTTCCTTCCTTCCTTCCTTCCTTCCTTCCTTCCTTCCTTCCTTCCTTCCTTCCTTCCTTCCTTCCTTCCTTCCTTCCCTTTCCTGTGGCAAAGACAGCCACACTTGAATGTTTAGCAAAATTGTATTGTAAAATTTGTCCTTTTGCAGTTGCAAAACACGAAATTACTTTGATAGTGGTGTACTCTTGTTGGTGTAAGATAACAGTCATATAAATGAGGTGCTGGTGTTGACTAACATCAAATAAAAATGATGCAAGGCAGAGTCCATAATTAGGCAGATTCCTGTGGCAAAGACAGCCACACTTGAATGTTTAGCAAAATTGTATTGTAAAATTTGTCCTTTTGCAGTTGCAAAACACGAAATTACTTTGATAGTGGTGTACTCTTGTTGGTGTAAGATAACAGTCATATAAATGAGGTGCTGGTGTTGACTAACATCAAATAAAAATGATGCAAGGCAGAGTCCATAATTAGGCAGATTCTCTGCTAACAGACTATTATTGCTTATAGCTGATCACAGAGTTTATTCCAGACTATCTATCCAATCCTTGCTCTAAATTAAAAAAGACAGATTATGACTTTCTATGCATATGCACTTGTGAATGAAATCATTGACAGAGATATTCTTTCTGTACAGGAGAAGTACTTGACACAAGGCTTTACCTTCTTTTCTTCTGCCAACTCTGATAATACCAGGACATATGTTCCCAAGTAAAGAGATAATTCAGTTAAAAAAAAACCCAGTTAGAATTTATCTAGATGAATTAAATAAATTAAAAAAAAAAAGAAAAAAGAAAGAACACCGAGCCCACCCTGGAGTCCAAAGAGCAGGTTCTGGTTAATTGGAAGCCTAAGGAGTCAGTCTCCTTCCTTTTGTGGGTGGTGGTAAAATAGTTACAGTAATTAATCTGCTCTAAATCTGTAGCTAAAATTCTTCTGTGGGAAAAACCATTCCAAGAAAAAAATACTACTTTGAAGAATGAGGTGAATATTTTACCCTAAAATGTTATGTCTATGGAAGAAATAGTTATTTTGCTAAAGCTTGTGGACTTGTTTTGTCATGGAGCAAGTTCTTTTACTAGTCTTTAGTATTCATACAGAGTTGTCAGGCATTAAGACTGTCATGAATGTTGTGAGCAGTCATCTTGTTGCTGTTTTATTTTCTTTTTTGAACATATATTCTTTCCTCAGAAGCCATTTTTCTATATTTTACCTTTTCTCACAGTTGATGTAGACATGTTGGTCTTCTTTTTTTTTAAATTTGGAGGTGGTAATTTTAAGTTGGGGAGTACTAGATTAACTTACACTGAAAAACAAGTCTTTGAATCTGCTGACGTTTGTATTTCGCTTCCGGAGCAATTGAAAGGTTTTATTGACTGTTGCATTAAAGAAGTCATAGAAAATAGACAAAGTAGCTCTTAAAAGTCAGCTGGTCCATCCTCTGTTCTCAAGGCAAATCTAAGGATGGCTAAATCATTCTTGGCAGAGATTTATTCAGTTCTTCCTTTGTTGCAATTTAAGTCCACTATGATCTGGTCTCCCTGCAGCTGCCGTTTACACATCTGAAGACTGTTATTATGTTTCCCCACAGTCTTCTCATTTGTAGGTGATGAAGAGCCTGGTCCTTTCAATGTTTCCCAGGCTCAGGGAGCTCTACCTGCTTTCTTTCTGTTCTC
>NW_008649776.1:12535-20675 GCF_000695815.1 Acanthisitta chloris
GATAGTACTCCAGCTGAATGAAGTCTTTCTATTGACCCTTTTCTAGGATGATGTTTGCTTTTCTTGCAGCCTTGTGGCATTGCTGACGTATGTTCAGTCTGTGACCCACTGTGGCCTCTGATCCTGCCTGTGGAACTGCTGCCCAGTCATCCCCATCTTATATTTGTTCAGTCGATTATTCCCAAGTGCTGTACTTTGGATTTGTCCTTAGTGAAATGCATTCCATTTGTTTAATGACCATGTGCATCTTATTCTGGTAATGCACCCTCTTTATTTCTTCAGTTCATCCTTCTGAATTCAAATCCTGTGGTCTGCATAGGGCTTACAGCTTTTCCTAGCATCCATCATTTGCAAAGCTGATATGAGTGCTAGTAATTCCGCTGTACACACCATTAATGAAAATACTAAGAAGTGCCATATCTGAGAAAAGTACTGTACAATGTAATGGGTATGGAATGTCCTGGTCAATGACTCTACATTACTGCAGCTCATGGGACAGGCATGGTGTGAACAGAGGGTTGTTCTGGTATGCCATGACTTGAGAGAATTAAAGTGAAATTGTGTCTAACCATCCAGGTCTGGGGAGCACTGAGCATCTTCAGCAGCAGTGCTGATGAGGGTCCTCATCAGGTCCAAAGCCAAAAAGACAATAGCCTGAAGCATCAGTGACTCTTCCACATAACTAGGGGAGTTATATTTGCTATGGTCCTTCCCTCTTTGTGGATGTAGAAATCAGCTCTATATAATTGTACTAGAACTTTGTTTTAATATTTTCATAATTTAAACTACTTCATGAAAAATGAAATGGAGTTTAGTATAATTTCTTTCTTAAAAAAAGGGGTGTTCTTAAGTGGGGGAAAAAAAGAGTTAGAAATAAGAGCAGGAGCTAGAAGTATTGTTGGAAGGGACAAACATTCTGCAGCTGGAGCTGTTGAGTGCTTAGAGTAAACCATGGTGTTAAAGTCTTCCTGTTCATGGAAAATCTTGTTAATTTTCACTTCTGAAAGCACACATTTATTTTTTTCCTGACTTAAGTGCTATAAATGTCAGGTTTAATTAGGAAATGGCATTTTTCTCAAAAAATGCTGACAAGGATTTTTTTGGCTTTCATCACTGTCTCTCCATGAAAATATGCCAGAGGAGGGCCATGAAGATGGTAAGGGGACTGGAGCACCTTCCCTACAAAGACAGGCTGAGAAAGTTTTGGTTGTTTAGCCTGGAGAAGAGAATGTTGCATGGAGACCTCATAGCAACCTTCCAATATCTGAAGGGGGCCTAGAGGGAAGCTGGAGAGGGACTCTTTGTTAGAAACTGTAGTGATAGAGCAAGGAGCAATGGGTATAAATTGGAAGAGGGGAAATTTAAGTTAAGATATTAGGAAGAAGTTCATTACTGTGAGGGTGGTAGGACACTGGAACAGGTGCCCAAGGAGGCTGTGGGTGCCCCAACCCTGGCAGTCTTCAAAGCCAGGTTGGATAAAGCCTTGAGCAACCTGCTCTGGTAGGAGGTGTCCTTGCCCAGGGCTGCAGGGATTGCAGCTAAGTGATCTCTAAGGTCCATTCCAACCCCTTACAATACTATGATACTGTGATAAGTTTTTCAAAATTTCGTGTGTGTTAAACTATATTTCTATTACAGTTATTTTTTTCAATAACTTCTAATAAACAGATACTTTGAAAAAATGATCTTTTGACAATATATTTTGCTGTGTGGAAACTGCTTTTCTTTCTTAGACCTTCCTGTAAAATCTTTCCTTATCTAAACTTGTGAAGAAGATTAATTTGCTGTTCTTGCTAACAATGATAGCATTATTTTGCAAGGCCATTTACAAGAGCTGCACTTGCACATACCCTTTGTGTCATTTACCTCAGTATATGAGAAAGTAGAGATCCACAAAGAAACATTTTAAAGTGTTTTGCCTGCTCATCAATGTTGAAATTAGCTGGGGAAAAAAAATAAAAGAAGCACACTTATACATAACTCCTTTGTTTTAGGTATGGGAAGGCAGGATTCCTGAGACCAAACTCAGCTTTTTGCATGGGCTCTTTCTGACTATTTGCTTATTTAATGCAACTAACATTACCAAATACCACACCTGCTATGTATCACATGGTTTCTAGAGTATAGCCCTGCATTTCCTTTGAAAGGAATAAGGCATGGAAAAACTACATTGAAAAATGATGTGTCAACCAGGTAATTTTCCTGTAAAATATAAATGAGTCAGAGAGGTTGATTCTTGCTGCTGTGTTACTCAGTGAACAACAATACAGCCTGATATAAAGCAATGTTTTGCTTTATATTGATACTGCTCTTGACTGAGTGACACTGTGCTGTATCAGGATAATAAAACCAGAATCAATCAATAGTATCTCAAACATTAGAATAATTAATAAATGATTTTTGGCATCAGAAATACCCACTTCTGGCACAGTCACAGTTTGAATGAATTGACCTGGACTTAACTCAAGGTTTGCTCAATACAAGACTAGTCTGAAAGAGAGCAAATGTAGTTACCAAATCAATGACATATGACACAACTGAAGCATATTTGATGGAAAAAGGAAATTGAGAAATCCAAGACAATAAGATAAGGCAGTGGTCTCTCCATGGTTTATTAATGTTTCGAAATGTGTAAGCTAAGATTTTGTAACTCTCATTCAGAGCTGGTATTTTGCAGTTCAAGCAGTATTGTTACTTGAAATGAAAAGTTAAACCCTAAATGGATATTTTCAGGTTTTTTACACTTTGTGATGTGCAAACTTTGTTGTTTTGGTGTTCTTATGGTTTCATCTTTTGTTCCAAAAGCCAGATATTGTCTGGACTAGGACACTCTTGTCTACTTGTTCTTGTGTAACAGGTGTGGTTGCCTGACTAGGCATCAGTTAGCAGTAACTGAAGGATCAGGTCCAGCTTTGTTTAGCAGTATGAGACTAGCCTGTGGTGTCTGCTGATGGGGTGAATGGACAAACTTACCCAGGCTTTTGTCACCTGCCTGCCATTTAGTTCCAACTAGGAATATTTGTCCCCTTACTCCCCTCCAGCTGATTTGAATGTCTGCTTACTCATTAACATTATTTTGTCAAAATGTGAGTGACTTAAAAAAACTTCATAGTGGGGGATTTTTACAAAAAAACAAACAACCCTGGATCAAATGTGACAGAACTGGGTTAGAGGAGACTATGCATGCAGTGGCACCAGGAGATGAGAAGGTGCAGCCATCTCACACAGATGGATGGTGAGGCCTGAAAGGGCAGCTTGGGGAAGTCTGTACAGCTACTCACTGACACTGGATGGGGTGCAGCCAGAGATGTTTGTCTGACTGGGCTTTCTTTACATCTAGCCTCACCTTCAGTGCATTTTTCAGTTAAGTGTGTGAGGTGACAGCAGCTTCAGTGAAGCAGCAACATCAGAACATCTGAAGGAGCAAACATTCCAAAGAAAGGGAGGAATTTTTTAGCTTTAGTTTGTAGACTTTGGGGTGTGGGGGGATGGGTTTGTAACATCTGTAATGCCTGTGATTAATTCATTAACTTGCCTTTGAAAGTCACAACTGCTTCTAAAGACTTGATGCCTTTTCCCCTTCACTGAAGTTATTCGGAACTCGAAGCAGAGCTTTTCACACCTCCACACAGCTGCTCCCCAGCCACAGGAGGGTATTTCTCAGGATGTCAGTCTGTGTTATGAAGATAATGTCAGTTCAAGGAGTCCTGTCTCCTTGCATGTGCCTCTTCTGCTCTTCTCTCCTGCCCCTACACCAGAATATATCAGCCTCTCCAGGGTTTCTCATGACCTAGAGCCTTTCATCAACTTCTTACAGAGCCCCACCAACAACTCCATAAGTATAGCTGGGGGAGAGGTGGGGAGAAGGAGTTGGGCAGCAAACTGGTGTGGTGAGAGAGGAGAAACTCAGGCTTCTTAAACTGGTTTTGCCACTGAAGCCAGAGAAACGTTAAGCAATCGCTGAGACAAAAATGTCTAAAAATATTGTAGAATAAATATGTTAAGATGTTCTAGAAATTATTTGGAAGACTGAAGGTGACTGAGCACAGGTGGGACTTTCTTCAACTATTCAAAGACAAATCATCTGAAAATATGCACATTTATTATGCTTTTCACTGTGACAAAGCAAGAGCAACCAAATTTTTGTCTTTGACTTTAAGATCCAGAGAACACTTCAGTATGATGTATTAAATATAATTATAGTAGCCACTTGCAATAGAAATTTGCTACTTGGAAGCATAAGAAGTAAAGCATTGAATTAACATTTTAGCATCTGTAAAAAATTGCATATAAACCAGATGTTTTGTCCCTGGCCAAGAGTGTGAAAGCCATTACAACTTTGTTCATTGGTGAAAGTCATGTCATTTTGGTTAAAGTTTTAAAGCTTGTATAATCTGAGCAACAGTTGTACTGTTTCTTCCTGAATTTGGGAAGCTCCTGCTGCAACAGAATTCCAATCATTGGAGAATGAGAACATTTGAGAACACCTGTAACATGAGCAACAATCATAGTTAAACTGGCCAAGCACTGATTTACAGTATTCTGTGTAGGAAGATTACCAACAGGCAAGAGTCCAAAATACTTCAACAACCTTAAAAATGTTTCCAAGAAAATGTTACTGATTTTAATAATGACTATGCAATACATAGGAAACATGAATGCTAGAGGTTAAGAGTTCTCTGTAATAAGGATTTTACACAGGTAGCAATGGGAAAACTTTAAGGTTAAACTGTTAAAGCCAGAATGGAAATTCAGGCAAGAAAAAGGAAGCATGGGGTCATAAACATGATGACATCTGTACTAGGAGGGTGACTCACAGTACAGTTGTAAAGTCTAGGTACAAAAAGTTCACAGAGATTCTAGAAAGTAAGGCAGAGTTGGTAACCCTGTTGTGTTTTCACCACAGATAAATCTATTTCCCTTTTTGATTAAAAGGTCAGGGAGATCAAATGCAATCAGATAAAGAACATTGTAAATCACATACTCAAAGTACCCACTTTAATTAGTTATGAAATATAATAATGTGTCAATGAATTTTTTTCAGGTTAGGCAGAGAAGAGGTTTTCTTCAAAGTATTTAGGCACACAAGAGAAACATTGCTGAATCACATGCAAAAGAAAGCATGATATTCTAACTTGCTTACATCTAGAACACAAAAACTAATTAAAACAGCTGAGGAAAGTGTCATGATCATCTTTGTACTTTCAAATGTGAAATACAAATGCTGTGAGGAGCTTTCTGGCTTTGACTCAAGAAAGCTCTTGAGCATGTTCTTATCTTTAAGCACAAATGCTGGTGCCTAAACAGTTTGCAAGATAAGGTCCTTAAAAATGTTTGTTTACTTTCATTATTTTGCATATGTGTTGCAGGTTCTCTTCCAGCAAAGCAGCAAGTTGCTATATGTCTGTTTTAACCGTGGGCACAGAGGAATTTACAATGTAAGCATTTTTGTTTATATTTTGTGAAATCTGGGCCCTCACCTCAAGTCTTTGCTGTAGATTCATTGTAGCACAGAAACGTTGCAAAACTAATGCAAATTCAATGGAGGGGGATGGGAGATATTGCTTCTTTGTCATCAAGAAACATTTATTTGTGGGAGAGTTTATGGAGCAAGAACAATTTATCACAAGTTTTATTATTTTGCTTATGAGGCTGTGTGAAAACAAAACTGTTTGCTAACTGGAGTCATGGCATTTTGTAAAGGAAAGAAACTTCTTATGTAGGAATACAGAAATATTCTGACTGTTGTATTTGTAAAGGAAATAATCTGTGTTCATTTCTAAATAATGAAGGGGGTTGGGATTATGCAAGTATACCAATGCAAGGTTGTCTTTATTTAAGAGACAGACTACTCCATAATGTCTTCTTTTTCCCCCCTAGCTCCTTCTGGTTTGTTCATGGTACTTTTACCATTTGTTTGCACTTACAGACTTCTCTTTGCTTCTAGAGAAAAAGAAAGTACATTTTAGATGTAGGCAGTTTATTGCCTGCAATATATAAAATTGCAGTTTCCGTATATTTTAGTGCAGCCTCTACTCTTATTCTGTGTTCAGTTAATACTTTGTGAAGCAGAATAACATCCTCTTCTCCCCCATTGTTTCTGTTGATTCTGTGTTTTGGGATTTTGGCAGGAAGAGAGGCTCCAGTTTAAAGCCAGAGTTAGCAATGAAGAGTTTCAAGAATACAGACTAAGCAATTACCACAGAAGTGGCAAGGGCAGTTACTTTGAATGCAGGTCCAAGATTTTCCAAAATTTTCCTGTGCACAGTGTTTCTGGTTACAGCTGACTCTAATAATCACAGTTAATACCAATTGTCTTCATAAAGTCCTGTTTGCAGCACCTAGACAAGCAGATTCCTGATTTCTGCCAGGGTCTTCCAGGCAATACAGTAATAGGCAAATGATAACACTGCTGTCAATAATAGGGAGATTGTCACTATAATTTGAAAGACTGTAAAATGAGATTAGATTGACCTATATTGTCAGACTTTTCCTTAAAAATGCAGCAAAAGGTAAATTCAGATCCATGGTTTCTGGCTGTAGTTTTGGTGCAACCTATGCTTCTAAATGTATACATGTGCAAAATAAAGTATGTCCCAGGTCAGTGCAAACTGCTGTTCAAGTTTTTTACTTCAGCTTGGAAGATGCTGTTGGACTTTGAATTAAAGGAAGGAAGCTGGTTAGAAACCAGTGGCTCTTGCTCCTTCTTTCACACAAATATTATGATATTACTCCAGGGTCCTGGGATATCACAGCAACCTCCTAGATTTCAAGATGTTTTTGCATGAGCATAGGTAAGATTTGAGGTGTGTGCCATTACTGATGATGTGCATGATCATGTGTCCCATAATATAAGCTGGTTTTAAATTTCCTCTTGCTGGCCCTGGAGGCTGGCCTTTTGCCTCAGAGTAGCTGAATGAACCATTTTTTCAACTCTGATAAAGAGAATGCTCAATATTTGTGGTGACTATTTTACTGGTATGTGCCTGTGTAGATTTTTAGGTTTCTTTTTTCTTAAAGAAATCCCCATTAACTGTTTACAGCTATCTCAAATTTGGTAAAACACTGTGATCTCTAGGTTCTTCCCAGCTATTGAATTGTTTTTGTATTTAATTAAAAGTAGCTTCTTCATCTGCTCAGTTCTGTCATTATTTCAGGTATTGGCATATTCATGATAAGTGAATGCAAAAGGGAGCACAAAGACACCCAAACAAATTTAAATTTTCATTTGAGTTAATACTGTTTGAAGGTTTGGCCTTTGGTGTTCAAAATGTGCTGCTTCTGAATCAGAAGTGACAAACTCACAAGAGAGAGTGCTGGAAATAATCCATGGACATCTTGTTCTTGTTAGGCATGGGCTAATTATTCTGATAGATTTCAAACCTGCTGAAATATTATGCATTAAACAGTTTTGATGTTAATTTCAGCATTACAGGGAGCACATCTTAGTTATATCTTCAAGGGGGACTATGAAAAAGGGAGAAGACAAATATATATGGTGAAAAGCAGGGTGAGAAACAAGCAGAAAGCTGACTGTGTGAAAAAGAAAGAGACATTCTGGGAAAGCAGCAGAGAAAAGGAAAGGAAAAAGATCCCAGTTTTTGTAAGTATGTCTCTTCAGGACTGAGACTGTGCCAGACCTTGGACTTGGAGGCTGTTCTGTCCTTAATACATTGCACATGATTGTCTGTAGCTAGAAAAACATTTTTTGTGGTTTAAAAAAAATTGAATTATCCTTGTATGAAATAAAACAAACTATGAGTTTAAATGACAGAGTAAAAAGAGATGAGATTCATTTTGCAAGCCCTCAGAGAGTTTTAAAATCCCTTAGGTTCACAAAATATTTAACTCCATAAGGTTTATGTATTCCCAGAGTAGGATGCACAGTGGAGTTACTTCCACCTACTTTCAAAGTGACAAAACCATAGGCAGTTGAGTATGATGATGAAAGTTTATTTCAGCACCTATGCCTTGTTCCAGGTAGGCTCATTTGCCTTTTAGGATCTGCATATTGATCCATTGGAAGTATTTATTGTGTCTAAACTCCAGAAAGAGTGGCCCTAAGAAAAATATTTCCTGGTGGCTGCCTGTAAGTAATTCCCCACTCAACAGGGATATTTAGCTTGTTCCTCAGGAATGC
>NW_008649776.1:20698-32217 GCF_000695815.1 Acanthisitta chloris
GCTTCCAGCTTAGTGTCTTAACAGACTAACAGGGTCCGTTTTTCAGATGTTGGACTGCCTAGTGAGCAATGTAGAGCTGGCTCTGTTCGCTCCAAACAGAAGCAAAGGCTTCCTGCACTCAAACCTGCAATGCCCATGTGTTTTCTAGGTAAGTAATGCCTACCAAAGTGGATGCAAAAGCAGGGGTGTGTGTGAAATCAGATAGTGAAACAAGCTGATACTAATCGTCAATGTTGGTAGACTCTGACAGACTCAACAGATACCACTGGGCTGGGTGAACATAAGAATGGCTGTGCCATGTCAGAACAAGGATTCACCCAGCCCAACAGGCTGTCTGTGATACTTATCTGACAGGGATGTATTCTGATCATGAAGGTGGTTTTTGAGAGTGAGCCTCATCACTAGCACTTCAGGGAGACCGACTCCTGCAATTTCCTCGTATCCAGGGAACACGACTGTGAAATTTGTGATGTAGGAGATTGTTTTTGTTCTTTTTCCTGAATTAAAACATATTCTTACCTCCAAACTACCAGTAATCTTAAGCAGATGCCTAGGGAAGAACACAGGAAAAGGTGATCTGGTTGCTGCTTAAGCCCATATCAACTTTTAGCATCTTTGATATTCTTTGCAAGGGATTCCACCCATTTAATGAGGACTACACCTTTTAGTTAAGTTTGAATTCTTATTTGGAGTTTCATTTGATAGCGCTTACTTTTGAATTGGTGGATGCAGTAGAAAATTGGTGCTTGACTACCTTTTCCATGACAATTCTGATTTTATGCACTTCTGCCACATCCCTCAGTCATCTGTTTCCTTGGCTGTAGAGTAGTGAGTCATTTGATCATTTCCTTACATGGAGATATTGCAGACTTCTGACCATCTGTCCTTGCTCATTCTCTGTCTCTCTTTGTTATGAAGTATGTTCAGAGCCCTGTTGCTTTATTCAGCTTTGGAACTATCTCTAGAATGTAGGTGGAGCCTTCCTCCAGTCAGAAGTCTTCCTTAGAGTTAGGTACCTTTGCTTTTGGTCTAAAAATGATGTGCAGTGACTCATTTTCCTTAGGACACATTTATATACATGCATGTGTGTGAATATATGTGCGTACTTGAGATTTGCTTCACCCGCTTTTCTGCCATGGATGACACAAAGCTGTTTGCATTATATTGTACCAGGGGAAGGTTTGGGGAACTCAGGTGTCCTGCCTTCCTGGCCAGCATATGACCCTGTGACAGGAGAGTCACATGGGCTCTTTCTCACACTAGAATTACATGATCATTGCTTATGCCATATGCAGTGTGACCCCTTCAGGGACACACTGCAGCATGGCCTTGTCTCCTGCTTCATGTGACAGAGGTGAGCTTGTACTTGCTTGGAATCTGGGATCAGGTTTTTCTTATCTTCTGCAGTTGGTAAGCTATTGTGTAACAGGACTTCTCCCTCCTCTAAGTGAAACAGCAGTTATTGAGATAGTACTTGCTCCTGTAGGTGTTGGAAGTGTGTCCATGTGCCACACATCATGAGGAAGCATTCTCAGTGGCATTGCAGATACCAGAGGACATGGGTCACAGAGCAGTCGCCAGTGACTTTGGGTCACGTGCAGACAACATGTAGTGTATGTTCAACTCTGCTGACAAAGATACAGGTGCATGCAGGACTGGGCAGCACTGTGCTGGTTTTGGCTGAGGTACTGTTAACTTTCTTCACTTCATACAGCAGTGTCAACCCCCATAAGAGGTCAACAATATCCTAGTTGTTTGACATGGACTTATTAGGAGACAGCTATTACACTAAAAACCTACCTCTTTGGGTTCACAAAGACAGTATTACTGTTATCCCTGTGTAACACATGGACTTGGAATAACAGGGGTTTAGACTTGTCTAAGCCAAGATCACTCCAAAAGTCTCTGACAGAGCCCAGAAGTGACACCTGTTGTCTAGGGTCCCAGTATCATAACTGGTCACCAAGGCTTGCTTGTGACATTTCTGCTCACTGGCATCTAGAGAGGCAAGACAACTTTCTGGACGAGTATCTGTAATATAACTATGAGCTAATCAGGGTAAGAAAGTGTCGTGTAGTGAAGTGATACTAGTGAAAGGATGTGTCAGGTTTTCTTGGTTTGGGGCTTTGCTCACCTATTGTTGTGGGTAAAAACAAGGAAGGGATGGAGAGAAAGGAATTCACCTTCATCATTTCCAGAAGAGGAGATGTAATGGTTTAGTGTGATTAGTAATTTAATGGTTTCATGATCCACAGCTGTCCCAGACAGAGCAAATCACTTTGACTTCTCTCCAAGAGGGTCCTCGGGGATGCCAAGACAGAAGCTGGAGCTGCATGGGTGCTGATCCCTTTGCCTACTGTGGTCTGGTGTGGTTGTCAAAAGAAACTCTTCAGATGGGACTCTCCTGTGTAATCAAGTGCATTACCTTAATGTAATGTTGCTAGTTTCTCTGAGGAGGCTCCAGTACATGTGGAAGGATACTATGTTCCTTCACTGGTGTGTGTTTCTGTGTCCACCTGGGATCAGAGTGAAGTGCAAATGGTGATGGCACGGGGACAGTTCTAGGGGTATAACCCCACATGGGAGCTCCCTCTTTTCTGTAGGTAAAGCAATAGGGGCTAAAATTCATGTCAAGACAGAAATTAAGGGACTTGTTTCTCACTAGAGTAAACTAAGATGGGAGGGACATGAGAATTTGTATCTGAATTTGCCCATTTCAGTTTGCAAGCATGATGAGCTGTAAATAAGAGTGTTTGGATGAGGTTTTCTTTACAAATGCACTATTACCTGTAAAATAACAACTCCCTGTTTTGTACAGCTGTTTGAAATTAGTAGAACTGTTGTTGAAAAATGAAACAAAAACATCACTAAATTAGCTGCATAACATCCAGATTGATATGCCTTTCTACAAGCAGAATAACAGGTGCTGCTCTGGTAAATACTGTAACCACTTCACTGTGTGAAAGTACTTGTTTATTTTGGTATGTGTGAGCCTTTTTTTGACCATGCATACAGGATAATGAATTCTGCTCTCAAAGCCTTAAAAGCTCTGGTGCTAGTGAATACACCAGGATAATGGTGCTAACAAAAATCGCTTCCTTTTTTTTTGACCCATTGCCTCTTTATCCCCTTTTGAGTGACTAGTGTTAACATCATTGTCCACATGTATTCATGCACAGGAGCTTTTAATCGCAGCTTTCCTGCACTGAGTAGCTGTGCATATGTGGACACAAGTTGCTGTCATGTTAGAAGATGATCAAATGATTTTTGCCCCAGGTATTCTCCTGCCATTTACTCTTTTCTTCAGTGCATTCACATAAATGTTCTTTCGAAATTCCTTTATTTAATAATGTAGAAGTAGTTACATCTTGCTGTTGAAATTACTTTTTGCTTAATTTTGAATGAACATCCATTATACACATGAATATAATGTGCGTTATGCATAGGCACTAGTGGTTGTTAATTATTGCTTTTCAAAGAGCAAAAATGAATAGGGAGTTCTATAGTTGCTGATGTCTGCCTTGAGCATTGTAACCTCTGGGTGTCAAAATAACATCCTGTGCAGTTATTCTTGCAAAGTAATGATAAAGGAGTAGAACTACCAGAAATGCACTGGAACACAGGGAGTTATATATAATTAAAACACATGCTCAGCTGTATTAAAACAATTACTGGATTGAACTTAATGGTATGTTCATATATGAAGTGTTCTGAAGAAGTTTAGCAATTTCTGTTTTATGGAAAAGAGAGTTTTCAGAACATAAATTGTGCAGTTCATTGGTGAGATTGATTTCTTTGCATTATGGTCAAAACTATTTGGATGGTTTGTAACGTCAAAAAAATGAATACATTGTCTCGTGTCTGCAAAATAAGAGTTGTTTTTCATTTATGCAAGAAGCTTAATCAAAATAGCATATAATGGAGCTCAGAACCAGATGTGGATGTAATATTTTTGGAAGCAATTGTATATTTATTAAATGAAATTTATTTGCCTTTACTTTTGTGTCTAAGCAGTTATTACTTTCATCGCTTTTTCCAGAGACATTTCATTACAATGCTGTTTACAAAATAAGAGTTGTTTTTCATTTATGCAAGAAGCTTAATCAAAATAGCATATAATGGAGCTCAGAACCAGATGTGGATGTAATATTTTTGGAAGCAATTGTATATTTATTAAATGAAATTTATTTGCCTTTACTTTTGTGTCTAAGCAGTTATTACTTTCATCGCTTTTTCCAGAGACATTTCATTACAATGCTGTTTATTTTATTGCTACTGCAGCATTAAAAAATCCCCTGTTACTTATAAATAGAAGCTTAATATGGGTTATAGTTCTGACCAAAATTGAAAATAAACTCTCATTAGATTATGGCAGCTCATATAAGAAATTATTAAGGTCACTTATGATCTTATGAATGGCCAACCTTTGCATCCGAGAGAACTGGGAAAGGGCAAAGGCAACACAGCTTGTTTTTCTACTGCACCCCATTTGTAGGCAAGAGTACTGCAGATGAATATGCAGTAAAAAGAAACAAAGTCTGAAAGTTAATACCCCAGGCGCCAAACACATGTCTGTGAAAGAGGAATGCAAGCAGACATTTCTATGTGCAGTACATTAATTCCTAATGGGCTCTTTCTCTTTTACAAAGGTCAGATTATTGGATGGGACTGTGGCCTGTCTTAAGCAATGTATTACCTGTCTTGGTGTGTGTAGAGTAATGGCATAGCTGGGTTTCCTTGCTGTGAGGTTAACAGCCCCCAGTAAGCAATTAATATTTCCACTGGTAAGACATGGACAACTCAACAGGTCAATCCTGTCAGTGCTGGCTGTGTATAAATCTGTCTTTTTATACTGCCAAAGCATTTCCAGCTGCAAAGCGCTGGGTGACTCCTCCACACCAGAAAGATGGGATGCTGAGGAGGGTGCGTGCGCATAGCACCATTCCCTACCTGCTGTTTTGTTCCATATGGCCCTTGATTTTTCAGTGTCCTGCTTCCCTTTTTATTTAATGATGATGCAATGAAAAATATCAGGTTGATAATTTTAGTGTCTTAAGCTGGGGCGTGACATAGTCATAGGGTATGAAATGAGTGCAAGTCTTGCCGTAGCCTTCGGTAAATTTTGCTGTGGGAGAAGCTGTGCCTGGGCAGAGCCAGGCTAACGTGCCAGGCTAACTAACATGCACACAGGCCCTAGGAGAGGATGGAGTGACTTTGTAGGTGGACTCTGTGCTCCTAAACAAGTGTACAAACTGTGGCCAGCTGCAAGGGACAGTTTCTGTCTGTGGCCAGCTGTCCAGTAGAGACCACTAACCCACATCCCTTACAGCAACTAAACAACTGAGAAAATGCAGCAGCTTTTCTGTGTTCTCACACAAAGCTTAATTTATACAAGAGTCTGAGAGGTTATAATTAATAAGCAAGTCCTTGAGTCTTTGACTCTTTTGGAACACATTTTCTTTCTGAATTCAGGCTCTTAATTTAGATTTTGGGCTATTTTAGACTGTTGTTTTCATATACAGGCAAACAATTACACAGCTTATAACTGCATAGGACTGCAGTTTGCAGTTTTGATATGTCAACATTCTTCTTGGTTTCAAAAGTAATTTTTCTCAACTAAGAACCATCACGTTTCATAAAGCCAAGTTTATGCACGATTTAAACTATAATTAACAGGTAGTGTAATAGTATTAGGTTAACTTCTTTTGAGGGAAGCTGAGTGGAAGAATAGTTGAGCCTGGAATTTCTCACTGCCTTTGTTATCAAAATACTTGACAAAAGTAAAAATTGATCTTTAGATAGGTCAGTAATTTTTTCCAACAAGGAAATTGAGAGTATACAGTGCCACTGAATTTGTGTTTCAATGATCCTTTATGAGTAGATTTCTGTACTAATATATAATCAGTATATACAGCTTGTGGTTAGCATGGTGTGAATATTAGAGATCTCACATAACTGTCTTTATTATTTTGCTTCAAATTTTTCCTTTAACCTTTTCAGAACTAACTGAGAATCCTAAATGGTAAATGTAATGTTTTATGCAGGTGATTCTTGTTGAAATCACAGTGTACCATGCAGTGAGAATAAAAGTTGTGAAGAATGTCTAATAAATACATGATCATCCTAGATATTTTGAGTCAGCTGAGTCTGGTTGACTCTAGCTATGCCATTAACTCTGAAAATTTTAAGGACGGAGGAGCAAAGCAGATTCTGGAATTTATACCTGATAGCTTTTTCTTACCTATCATACCATTGTGAAAGTTTGTGCTTTACTAAGGTGCAGGATGTGAAATCTCCAGATGCTCAGAAAAGTATTTCAGTATCGCGTAATGAAATCCGATGGGTGGAAATGGCCTTCAAAGGCTATTTCCTTCCCTTAGACAACAGATGTTGTCATCAGCTATTTTTGATTAGCCTGTGAATTATGATCCTGTCAAAGCAATGGGGATCTGGTTACAAATGCACCTTCAAGTCTAGCAACAGTCTATAATCATGAGCAAAACTTGGCCACCTGCAATGGCGAGGAGTTGTTCACACGGTCTACAATGAAATATTGGGTCAAGACTCATATCTGTAGGGCATGTCTGAGTCATCAGCTCTCATGATGTTGGCTGTGTCTGTAATACTTTTGTTGCTGAAACATAGTTACTTCTGGAATACACAGTTGGGAAAACTGTGGAAAAGTGGAAATGACAGATGCTCATCAGCAGTAAAAAAAATTCAGCTCTTGTTTCTGGGATAGC
This sequence comes from Acanthisitta chloris, assembly GCF_000695815.1. Classification (NCBI taxonomy): domain Eukaryota; kingdom Metazoa; phylum Chordata; class Aves; order Passeriformes; family Acanthisittidae; genus Acanthisitta; species Acanthisitta chloris. Next base: position 27,442 of record NW_008649776.1, read on the forward strand.
CTCTATGTATATCTAGAGAGAGAGCTAACTCTTTTGGGGAAGCAATTCAGCATATTATGAAGATGCTATTCTAGAGAAAAAAGATTACACTGGTATGTAAAAAAAGTGGAAAACAAACAGAACAACAGCAGATTTGAAACAAATCTGGTTCCTAAATTACACCTCCACGTGAGACTACTGAGTACATGATGTTTTTATAGTAGTACAATGGGTAGGATAAATGACTTCTTACTTCCACTATTCTTACATCTTAGTGTAGCAGTCTAAACAGTTTACTTAATTGCTGGTCACACTTTTCAAATATTTTGTAAGTTATCATTTATTTTTTTTACCCTCAGGTATTAGTCTTTCAACATACATTAGTCACTGCAGTTCTTTTTGTCTCACTGTTCTACTTTACTGAATTCTTTCAAAGTTGTGGCTGTCCTTCTGGTATTGAGGTATCCCAATCTGTATGTAGAATTATACAAGAAACATTAGTGTATCCTAGTTCTGTACCAACAGCATTATGATTTTTTTAGGCTTATAAACATTTTGATGTTCAGTATCAACTCAGTCTTTTCTAATAAGGTTGCTCTTTCTCAAAGTGTTTAGTAGCTATTTTCTATATGTATTTTTTCCTAAACTGAATTCCCCTTGCTTGTTTTCCATAATAATTTTTTATCTCATGGTTTTATTTGTGAACACTAATCCAGTTTTGATGTTTATCTCGTATCTCACTCACCACTAGAAGAGCAACCTCCTTTGATGAACATGATTGTGAGCTCTAGATTTCGAATATTTCCAAAAAGGAATCCTGTGCTGCTTACTACTTTCTTCTATGCTTTAACCTAGGAAACTAGACTCAAATGAGCTTTCCACTGATCCATGGGACATTCACAAATGGCCTCTAACTTTTTAGTGCTTCCTAGTCTTTCAGGAGATTCGCTGTCTGTCAAATCAAAGTGAAGACCAGCACACAAATTAGGAAAGAAAAAGAAGGGAAACTTCTCTGAACTCTGCATGAGCACCTCTTCAAGGAGCTGGAGGTGACAGACCATGATAGCAGTCAGAGCCACCTCTTGCAGATTGACCCTGCCCTTCCAAGCTGATGGAAAGTGACCCAAAAATCCCACCTGGATACCTGCTAACAGTTGTACTAGCACAGTCTTTGGCAAAGTGTGTCTCTTCTTTTGGTCCAACAAGGGGAAGCCAAGAGCATAGGAGACAGTTTTCCACAGAGTTACAGCTGTGTGGTGAAATGTGCTCCTACAAGATGTATGGATGGCCATGAACCTCCTTACTCTCAGGGATAAATACAAAACTCTTTGATTTTGTACTTGCCTAAGACTCTCTCATATGCAACAAACAAGTTATTTATTCTAGTAGCTGGAAAGTGAGAAAGAGGATTTACGCTTAAGTATTTTGGTTGGACTTTGTTATTATTGTTGTGTGTGTTTTATACTTATGTAAACAGCCAGGAATATTCAAAAATACCCAGGTTAACTGAGAAATTTAGTTAACTCTTCAAGAAAGGTTTAATATGACTCTCCCTTTTTGAGCAAATATCTGTTTCTACAAATTAAATGATGCAGTTGAGCTCCTCAACTGATAGGCAAGAGTGCACAGGGCCTAAATCTCAGGACTGCCTGGATCATGTCATCCCCGAAGTTGCATGGTGCATAAGACTGCTGTGATAATTATCCATCAGCTCTCCACTCCCTGCCATTGGTGCCCACGGGGGAACTTCACTCTGGGTACAGGTTAGGCCACTGACTGTCACCCACAGAGAGCATGATGGGGCTCCAGCCTTTCCTGGGGAGAACAAGCCTTCCTTGTACTTGGGAGAGCACGGGGGGCTCCAGCCTTTCCTGGGGAGAGCAAGCCTTCCTTGTACTTGGGAGAGCACATAGGTGTGAAGGGTTGAGCTGTGACTCTCATAGGTAAGGCTGTTTTCTAATGTGCTGATTTTGCCTTTGTTGTCAGGACTAAGAATGATGCAACCACTCAGAAATGTTGAAGCAAAAAAACCCGTCTTTAAAAGTAATTGCTTCCTTGCTTTGTAAACTGCCTGCTCTTTAAGCACTAGGAATCACTGTAATTAATCCTTAATTCAAGCTGCTGTATCTATGTTACATTGTTATGTTTACACGTAAATCGCGCGTTATTCTTTACAAGATAATGGCATCATTCCACACAGTGTCTGTGACAGGCACAGGCAGCTCTAAGCTCAAATACTGTGTGGAGTGTTATACAGCTAGTTAGGTGCCAATGTGTTAATTAATTAATCACAGGCATGTTTCAAAGCATTCTTCATACCTCAGGTGGGGCTCCTGGGCTATTATGAAAAGCCAAACTTCCCTTGGGGCTTTGAGGATTGCACTTCTAAATTCCTCAGAAGTTCAGGGAAGTAAAAGAGTATGTTTTTGGTGTGAGTCACTGAAGTGAGGCTGAAGATTTTTTTTGCTTTGTTTTATAGTGGGGGAGGAGGGCAGTAACCAGCTGGCAAGCAAGCATTTCAGGAAGGGACTAGGTGGAGGGCAAAGAGGTATTTTTCTAACCCTATGAGTCTATTTTTTAAAATGCATTTAATGTTTAATTTAACTTTTTGTAGTTTAATTTTTTCTGAACTTGCTTACTTTTAAGTCTCTGGTATATATCAGCCAGCCTTCTCTCAAATTTTGGTTAGAAACACATGGTTATCCTTTGTGCCAACAACTTGTGCAGTACAGGGCAGGTGAATATATGCCACTTTTACTGTTCAGTATGAAGGACTCGAAAATGATTCATTTTCTCCCATGTTTTTGCAAACAAAACATTCTTGTTTTCTCTTAGCTTTTTGTCTGTGAGGTACCTGCAAGGGTGTATCTGTAGATCCACCCACAGGTCCCTTTTTGTAGTAAAAGACAAGATGCCTATCAAATCCATTCCATTTCAGTAGAGCTCTGAGGTGGCCAGGAAATATCATGAGATTTGGAAAAAAAGGAAAAAAAGGGAAAGAATAAAGACAATAGACTTGATGATTATAGGGATTTCCTATTATTTTCTAACCCACACAGCTCTAGTCTGTGTGTGTGGTGGAGCAGTGTGCTTTAAGGGAAGCTCCTGAAGTCTGTAGCTGTCTGGACAGTCCTATGCCATGAGTGCAAGGCACAAGATGACACCTGAAAGGTGTGCTTGGTGAGGCTCAGTGGGACTGACACCTGAAAAGGACTAGAGACTGGAGAGTGCTGGGGACCTGAAAAGAGCTCTTAGCAGGACTGAGCAGAAAAAATGTGGCTGGTGATGTCTGCATACAGGTAGTAATCCCCACTGTCTCATCCTAGCCTCTCATGCCAGTGAAAAAAAGTTAAAGGGTTGTTGGCCACCTTCTCTGCCTAAAACTTTCACTTGAATTGGCAGGAAGAGTAAGTGTAATGGAATTTTTTAAAGGGTTGGGCAACTCTGTTTATATCTGACTCACGTTGCATGTAGATTCATGAAACATAAAGCGATTCCTGGATTAGATACAGAAGAGAAGTGGCTCACATGTCAGGACAAAACTAGTACTATGTGGCATGTTCATGCTGAGGGAAGGTCACTCAGTTTCGAATTTTTTCTAATTACCATTCCCACTTGGTATCTCATGCTTTACCTGCGGCAAAGTTGTGTAACACCCTGGGAACGCATTTATGCTTTCCCAGCGAAGGTGCAGAGGAGAGACAGCATTCAGAGAACCCCTCCTAAGTCCTGCACAGCTCAATCGGGAATATGTTCAGGCAGGACTTGGGAGTGCATCCAGTACTGCACAGATATCACTGATGGAGTGAAAAGATAGCAAAATAGTTTACTCTGATTCAAAGAGTTCTCAGTCCACTGGAGATAAGAGAAAAGCAGGAGAAGTTTTTCCTCCTTTGGTGACTTCACAAAAGCTCCTTAGAACAAGGTCTTTTGAGATCCACTGTGCAATTAAAGTGCTTTGTGGAAGGTGCCTCATTTCTGAAGGAATAAAAACTTCAGCAGAAGTTCAAATATTTTACTTGGATTCTTCTAAGAATTCAGTTGCTGGTTTAAAAATATAGCATCAGAAAAGGGACAAAAATTCAGATGAATGTTGGCGTGAAAGAGGAACAACCTTTCACCTAGATTTGTTCTGCACTAGTCATGGGAATATGGGCATAAGCTCAAACAAATATGGAAAGGGAGTGGCTTACTGAAAGCCTTATAAATAAAGTACAAAGGTATTACAATGCGATCTTTAAAACTGGTGGAGCATTTTGTAACCGGGAAAGATTTGGCAAGTATCTCTTATTTACATTCTACTGGATTCAGCGGTTTTTAGCTGTTCACTTGTTGCTTTCAGCTGAAATGGCTAAATGCAACCCCACAAGACAACTCTTTTTTTATTGATTTAAAAATTGATGGGTATTACTGTGTATTCTTATTGAGTGTGGTAGGAAAAGATCCTGGATTAGAATGTTAAACAAATAGTCTAGTAAAGAAATTGACTTTTTTTTTCTTATTTTGCTGTTATGGTGGTTGCAAAAGAAACATACAACAAATACAGGTCTATCAAAAACTCAGGAGTTAAATAATGTAGAAGGAAGGGAGGAAAAAAATAAACTGCTTTATGTAAGAAAGTTTTGTCTTTTAACTCTGTATTTTATTGAACTCTTCTAGCACTGTGCTGCCAAGTGGCCCTTAATTTACAGAGCTGTCATACCGTTGAATGCAGTGGAACAGCTTGTTTTGAAAAAAACTACAGAACAAAACTTGGTTTTATGTCACTGGAAAGATGTGTGCTTTCTTTCAGTATCA
>NW_008649776.1:32228-62604 GCF_000695815.1 Acanthisitta chloris
ATTTTCTATTGGTACTAACAGAGTTATAAAAGCTTGAATCTTGAATGATGCAGTGCTGAATGAGCCTGCAGGTTAGGGGAAACAAAATCATGTGCTTTGGAACAGGATGGTGTTTGGTATCCAAGCAGGATCCTGCCACTATATATGGTCACTATTTTGTTCATGTTATGAAATTCAGGAAGAGCCACACCTTAGACTCTTAATGGATTTGGTACTAACAGAGTTATAAAAGCTTGAATCTTGAATGATGCAGTGCTGAATGAGCCTGCAGGTTAGGGGAAACAAAATCATGTGCTTTGGAACAGGATGGTGTTTGGTATCCAAGCAGGATCCTGCCACTATATATGGTCACTATTTTGTTCATGTTATGAAATTCAGGAAGAGCCACACCTTAGACTCTTAATGGATTGACACCACAGAATGATAACTGTCACTTTGTATGTGGGACGAGCACTGATGTAATACTCAAGGCTGATGCCTCTCTGCATGTTGCAGCTTGTGATACATTTTCAAGCTTGTGATCACAAATCGGAACTAAATTTCTGCGCCTCTGCCCATTGGTATTGGCAGAGTGCTTTTTCTCAGAAACCATTTGAATAATTCTGGGTGGATTTGTATCTCTAGCACAACAGCTTATTTGCATTAGTTAATAGTCTGGCTTTATGACAAATTCATATCTTTACCTGTTACTTAAGTCGTTATGCTTCCTTTCCATTGATAAAGACAGACCACAAGTTCTCTGAAAGCCAATGGGAAATGCCCACTGATATAGTGGAGTCAAGGTCTGACCTTTTGTTCCTAAGCACAGGCAGAAAAGCAGGTAGACATATGAATTAAGTAGGAAAGAAGAACAGAGGCTACATCTCTTTCAGGAAATGAATTATTATGTAGTAATTTACTCTTAAAGCTTAATTATTTTAATTAGATATTACATAGATATCTGCCTTACTCTTCAAAACTGGCCTGGAGGACGTGAGTTGCTGCCATTTTCATTTGAGCCTGGCAGACACATGGGTCCTGCATGCCCCAGCAGGCACTCTGGCTGCTCCTGAGCTGGGGCTTTACTCTTTCACAGGCCAGGAGTGTGGCATTGATGATGGCCTGTGAAGATGGCCAATATTCACTTGTCATACTTCCCACAGGGAGTATTAATCCCAGGATGAATGCAGGAGGAAGCAGAAGGCTTATCTTCCATTTTGCCTCTCCCTCCTTACTGTCTGGTATTTTCACTTGTCCTTGGTCTTACAGAAGTCCAGCAGTGGTGCTCTGTTGCTGCAATGGGCCCCGGCTCCATCTTCTCAGCAGGCATCAAAGTGCCACAGGAGAGCAAGCCTTGGAAATAGCAGACTTCTACCTCCAAGGTCAGAGCTGAGGAAGACTGTGTTTAAAAAGGTGGGTGAAACTTTCCAGCAAAAGTTGATTTTACTGTGGTATCAGCCCTGCAGACAGCAGCATAAGAAGATGGACTGCTTCTCTGGGTAATCTTTCAAGTAACTTCTTGCATTACCTTAACTGACAAGACACAGAATCAGCTCAGTGATTTTTCTCGAGCCTGAATGGGTAGTTCTGGGGAAATGTGACAGCTATATACCTCCTCAGTTGGATCAGAGCCTGTATCCAGTGTACCTCACAAGCATATGGAAAAGCTGTTCAGTGCAAGACTCAGTCCTAGAGTCTTATTTAGTCCCTGCATTGAAGACTTGCACCTTTATTTGGGTTGTAAGTGCATCTAAAGAGCTATGGTATCACACAGAGGCAGAAGCAAAACCACACAAATGTAGCCAACTTCAAAAGTTCCTTTGCATCAAGAGAGTATGGGGGTATAGGAATACCAAGAGGATGGGCTGCTAATGGTGGGACATGGCCTGACAGGTCTGATCTTTTGCTCCTGGTTGGTAGAGAAACTTACCCTTCCCCTGGTCTCACTTGTCTAGTATGGCTACTTAGAATAACCTGCTATTTCTTCTGACTTGGTGGTATTATCTGCATGAGTTCCTAATGTACACCCATATGAAGTTCAAAGGCCTCTTCCCTGGTCAAAATTCCAGCAGAGCTCTTTTTGTCTCATTATCCTGCCTTTGCAATGGCACATCTCCCAGGGCATGTGCTCCTAGCTTAGATCAGGAATGCTTTTTGAAGAAAACATTCCCATCATCACCACTTGCTGCCCTTCAAATTGAGCTGCAAGTCTTGGAGCACACAGATTGAGTAAATTTCTGTTGCATGAAGGTAATCTTGTTGATATTCTCCAGGAGCACACCTGATGGGACACAGGGTAGGCTAGAGTTCTTCCAAAGGAAACCTTGAGATACACATGGTGTGGCTGCTGGATCCTCAAGCATTGACTCTCTTGCTCTACAAATCTGCCTCTCTTGGGACACAGGACTTGCAGACAGAGATCTTCTTCCCACTTCTCAGCTCCCTTCCAGTCATTCCAGATTTCTGCTTGCATTCTTCAAATCCCTCCTCAAAATCTGATTTCTTCTGCTATCACTTTCTAGTCATGAGCAAGCTAGCTCTGAACATAGGAGAAACATGAAGCATTCTGCAGGGTGGCCAAAAAGCCACAGGCCTTGTATCTCCATTGTCTGGGAAGAATTAACAAGCAAGAAAAAGATGAAGACTGGGCTCCTAGGAATTCTTCTGTCTATCTCCTCTTTCCAGTCCTCACCAGCTATGAGAGCTGCTCTCTCAGCTGGATGAATGTTTTCATACATTTTTTCAAATATTTGTATTTTATTAAATTTAAAGGGAGCTCGTTCAAAAATAGGATACAACACTCTGGGCTGAGGTCTCCATTAGCCAATGTACACATAGAAGGGTGGGCATGCAATTCCCACTGTCCTGCATGACCAAAGTGTACATATTTTTACTGATGGAAAAGTAGCCAATCCAGTGATGTTGAAGGTTGTTCTGACTTGATTTCTGCTCCTCAAAATGCTGGGGTGTATTTTACCTTGTGCATGGGAGTGGTATGGGTATATGTTGCCTACATATATATGCTTTGATACTTTCAGGGGAACAAGGTGTTTAGCTTGTTTGTTAGAGCAAGAATGATAAAACTTGGCTGTGTAAAGGCCTCTTCCCTCCCCTGCTCTTTCTCCCCCCACATCTTCTCTCCAAAAGTACATAAAAAACCCTTCCAAACTACTCATGCAGTTGGGGATTATCATGCTCTGGGGATTGTAATTATTTGAGATTTCTATACTTCCCAAGTTCTGGAGGTAATTATCATTGGGCCTTATCCTTCAAAGTGTGCTTGCTGAGTGAAGAGCTCTTACAACTGCGTGCCTCTGAGATATTCCTTACATAACTCCCAAGTTATGAAAATACAGTGTTTGATTTTTACAGGCAATGAGATTGCTTGGACTATTGTTTCCTGTTAAATTCACCGCACCAAATTCCATCCCATGGGAACTGAAGCCAGTCAGTAACTGAGATGAGGATTTAGTCTGTTCTTTTCCGTCAGAATTGAGATGTTTCACATATTTGGTAATGCATCTGTTAAAGGGACAAATTTCTGTACAGTGTGTTGGCCACTTCTTCTGCATTAAAATCTTACCTTAGATGTGTTAGGATTCCCATTCAAACTTTTCAAGTTATTTAACTTATTTAAAAAAAGAGAAAGGAACACATATTTTTTCTGTAGTCATTGATGCTGTCTTTTGATGCCATGCCCATTGTGCTACAATGCATCTGGAAAATGGCCCATGATTTTTCTTAAGGCAGGAAATAGTATTTATCGCTGTACAATAATATTTTATAGTGTATATGATCAAAAGATTACCAACTTCATTTTCAAATCAAGTCTAAACAATAACAGAAGCTATTAAGGTGCTGTGCTTTGTTTCTCAGAATATCCCTGGAATTCTGCCTTCATTAGCTATACTTCCCACACTGCATGGATTGTGGTCTGAACAGATGTGTTACAGCCTGAGAAAGCACAAAACAAAGTGTAAAATGAAACAAATACAGAAGTGAAATATATCTGTAAGGAACAGCTTTAATTAATGGAACTCTGCCTGTATGTTGCCCTAAAAGGAGCAGTATGTTGAACAAGAGTGAGCAGAAATACTTGTAGTTCCTTTAATCATAAGTTATTATGGCTTCCAGGTAACTGAGTTCAGGATGAATAGTCAAGCAGCAACTTTTTCTTACAACATGTGTTTAGAGATTGCAGTTCATTGCCACTCTGCATTGTAAAAAGTAACAGATGACATGATTCAGCAATTCATGTGAAATTTCAGGTAGACAACTGCCATGTAGCAGCATCTTAAGAGACAGTGGCAGTGAGTGCTGAAAAAAACCCTCTGGCTGTTAAGTAATCAACAGTTCTCAATGCTTACCATAACTTCAATGGAAAGCAGAACCTTAATATCAGGCTCCTTTATCTTTTTTGACCCTCTTAGCATATTTGTTGATGGTACTACTTGGGGATAATGAACTAGGTGATGTAGAGATCTAGTTGTGTATTGACAAATCCAGTGTTTTCTTTTAATTTCCTTTAATTTTCCTTTCCTTCTATCTATAAAAATGTGTCATTTTGATTCTGCTGAGAGGAGGGTTTTGTGCAGGCTTCACAAGAAGCATAATTTATTGGTAAGCTTCTGAGGGCTGAAATTGAATGAAGCTCTCTCTTCAGAATGCAAGAAAACCAGCATTAAATCATCTCTTAGACTTTCTTACTGACAGTAAAGATCTGTGACTAAACTGAATGCAATTTGGATTTGAAATACAGTCTAGCTGCTCTGAAAGGAATATGGTTTGTTATCCCTTATTTTCTTGATAATATAGTATTTACAGTCTTGGAGCAGTTTGAAAGTAAGAAATCAATGTTGTCTAATATCAATAGCAGACTGATAATGCCACAGTGATGCTATTCCAGCTATGAGGTCCTTGGGAAGCCAAAGGACTGAAATACCTGAGCCCTATTCCTTCATGGTGCTGCAGCGTCAGGAACATGCTCTGCAAGTGCTACAGACTTCTCTTTCTCCTTTGTAGCAGGAGGGAAGATGAGACAGTGCATAGAAACTTGGAGCCTTAGTGTCTGTCCTTGGCTTCAGCTGGCCAAACCCACCACTTATATTCTGACTGACACACAACATGTGCAAGCACAAGTAGGAGCTTCTGATGATGTACTCCAGAGTATTTGTGGAAATTATCATTGCAGTGGCAACTGTCTGAAGTCTCCTGGAAGCTGATTGTAAAAGTTTTCTTTGCCTTAGAACAAATGTTAACAACCTGAAAAGATAGAGACTGATGGCTCTGACACAATCTATTGAAGGCCAACTGGGACATGAGCTGCATCACTGCAAGGGTTTCAGAAGGGGGTAAAAGCAAGGAATGGGATATGTCTGGGTGTGAGCTGGATAAAATTGTGTGTAGGCAGTGCAGCTGGGATACCACAAAAGCAGACAGAGACCACTGGAGAAAGCCAAGAATGGTCAAATGAGCTACAGTAATGGGGCTTAAGAGAAGAAAAAGAATAACAAGGAAAAAGGTCATGCTTTTTGGATGAAGAGCTGGCTGGTGAATAAAAGGCTTGGAATAAAGAGCAAAGAAATTCCTTTTTGCTGTTTGATGATTGTATTAAGAGAAATACAATTTAATGCCCATTTTCAGTAAATAAACAGGGTTACTACCCTGTTTATACACAATTTAATCTACAGTTTCCTCAACAAAAACAATCTGAACATTAGCTAAAGACTCTGGCCCACAGGGGTAAAAGTAGTCCCTAATGGGAATAAATAGAGGGTAGGCAGTGCTCTTTCAACCCACTCTTTGAAGAGTGAGCTGAATACAGCCTTTAAGCAAGGTATAGGTATACAAATATTTACCTATTAGGTCTCTATTCATGATAGACTCAACCCTATTGTACTTGGTTGCTGCTTTCCATAGATCTGTCCTGACCTGTGACCTGCATTCACAAGCAGTAACTAGAGAACCAGGTGGCTGCACACCATCACTGGGCATTTTGAATGAGGGGCAATGAAAAGTTGTATGTACTGCAATGGCAAAGTCCTGTGTATTGTCTCCAGAACTGGGGGCAGCTCAGAATTTGGGCCCAGATCAAACCAGGGCTCCTGGTACTGATTTGCATCCCAGGAGCCTGCAGCAATACTAATGGAAGATTAGTGCCTTGTTACAGTACTTGCTGGATAGAAAGTGTCATCTTTTGGAAGCACTTGTTGACAGAACTGCCTTTCTTATTTACCTGCCCTGTAATCAAGATACAATTGGGAAAGGACTTAATAACTATCACTTTCACATTATGCCTGTCATGTTGTGTGATTGTTGCAAACCATTTTATGGGATTAATTCAGTGTAATCTTGGATTTGCAGTTTTGCGAGATTAACAGAAATTTTTTTATTTTTTTTACAGAAGTGGCCAGTTGGACTAGGATTAAAGTGAAGAACAGGAATTGTGCTCCATCCAGACCAGCCTGAAGGAACAAAGTATATTGTTCTGGGAATGTGCAAGAGTGCAGCAAAAATACACTGTAGATGAAGAAAGGAGTTGGGGCTCTGCTTTGCTGGCTGCATGTAATGTCTTGCATTTTGTTTTTCCTATTGCTGAAGGCCTTGTGTGGAACAGAAATACACACCGGTCCAGTCCAATGTGTCACTGGAACAGCCATACACCAGTGTGTGTGGCTGGTGGCTCTCAGAGGAGGGTCCTGAGGGGGAAGGCAGCAGATCTTCTCCAGGTGCCACTGCTGACCCCCACGTGGCAGCCCACAAAGGCCCCACTGAGAAGGGACAAGGAGGCAGGGTTGAGGCCAGGGTGGAGGAACATGATAGCAGCCTCTTGAGGCCAGGGAATCTGTAAAATAAACTGCTGGGCAGCATGAATGTGGAGGTGAGGAATGTGAAACTGGAGTCGAATGATTTGGGAGTAGTGCCCATCCAGTGCTGCGCGAGACTTTACTGGCCAACAGAAGAGGCATAGCTGGTTAGAAAATAAAGCAGCAACGGAACGAACTCTTTGTTGGTATAAATAACTTAAACCCTGATCAGATCAACTGTCTACTTACACCGGGGAACATGGGCAGCACCTGTGGCTCACTGGCTGTTTCTCAGCCACCTTCCCCACCCTAGCTCTGGCCAGGCTGATAGCAGCTGGGGCCGCACAGTTTCTGTGACCTCTTTGTGGAAGCATGCGGCAAAATGACTTCTGCATCCCAGCCAAAGCTGTGCTCTCTCCTACTTGTGGTTACATCCCAGACACATTCTTGGCCTATTCCACCCAAGGCTGAGGTTTAAGGCTGACACAAGCCTGCGCCTGCTGAGAGACATGGTCCTGTGTTCCCCCTTGTCCTTTGTTTTAACCCTTGTTTCAGCCTTTCTGTACTGATCATAGTTAATGTCTCTTGAGTTTTCCTTCTGCCAAGTCAGATCTGGCCCACCACAAGTACTGGTCCTGGCATAAAGGGATCTTACAGTTCCATGCAGACAGAGGGGAGAGGCACAGAAGAGCATTGCCTCTTTCTCGGGAAGGATATTCCCAAACTTGCCCCTGCTGCTCCCCAAACTGTTCTTTCAGGGTGGAGGTGTCCCAGCCTATCTAACCCACCTTTTGTCTATACTCTGCAGATGGCTTCAAGAAAGAGAACATGCCAACAATTTGTGCAGAAAAAGCCACTGATCATAAGTCAGGAAAAAGATTAAAATCCAGAAATGGCTCTGCAACTACTTTCCCCTGGAGCAGGCAATGGGTCTGGTCTCCTCATGCTCCTCAATTCCACTCTACTAGAGCAGCTGCTGACAGAACAGCCAAAACCAGCTGAAAATAGTGACTGGGGCATTTCAGCCAAGGATAATTAGAGATATAAATGAAAATGAAACTTGAATCGGGCAGTCAGTCTTCCCTTCAATCCCTATGTCATGCTATTTCACCCTTATAAATCTTGCAATGCTGAGTGCTAAGGAATGTTGCTGTTCAGCACAAAAAATACCAACCCAAAAAACCCAAACTAAATCAAAACAAAAAAAACCCAACCAAAAAATTCAAGAAGAAGCAATTAACTTTGGTGCAAAGCCTGTTTTATCAACCAGCCCTTCCTATCTGACAACTTTTGTATAACATCAACTTCACTTACAGCCTGTGACATTCCGAAGAGAAGTGCTCTGAACTGCAACTGGAGTGTTTGTGATCATAGCAAAAGAACAAGCAAACAGAAAATAAAATGAGAACTGTTTTAAAAGGAAAAAGCCTGATTAATACTTAGACAACTGTGCTATTGTTTAAACAGTGGTTTTAAATTTGATTTAGCTTGTTACAAGTTGTAACAGTACCCACCACAGCATGTCCTTTGGTCTGGAATGGAGGAATAGTTCATTCTTCTAACTTGTTTCAGGTCTAAAAATAATAGTGGTTTTTGTTGCTCATATTATCAATAAAATATTATTTTAATTATAAATCACTGTCTTGTGCTGTGTCTTGAAGAACCTCTGCACCTCTGTGGAACATAACCAGCAGTTTATTAACCTGGAAGGATAAAGAATATAGCCATAAAAATCTGTTGTGCATGGCTTATGATTATCTCATTTAGTTTACTTGTGGCTTATTTGTATGCATTTCACCAACCTAAATTCCAATTAAAACTGAACAATAAACTCTAACTTTTCAGTCATAATGTTCCTGCATCCTCTTTTTAACAGCAATATTTTGAGGAGCACATTTGTAACTTCTCCAAGCTCTGAGTCCATTCTCCTTGTTTAAGAATTGGAATGGAAGTGACTAAATATTTGTAACCAATAAAGAGCATTTGGCTTATTTGTGGAGCAATTTTATTCATTCTTTGTATATACTGAGATGACTCTATACTGAGGTTCTTGAACAGATGTTTTCACAGAATTTGCCTGAATTTTTAGTTCAAATAATTGTTTCTAAAATGGAAAAAATGGCTTGCTATTGGATGCTATTACCTGGGAAAAGGCAAAATGAATATTTTGCATAGTAACTATAGATTGTGTTCTTTGCCTGATCTCTGAGTTTTAAAGACAATCTAGCAAAGTAAATCTAGCAGTCTAGATGAACATTGAAAAAAATCTGAGTGGAAGAAAAGGAGCTTACAATACAGAGCATCTCACTCCTCCATAGACTTCTCTCATTTTTAGGGTTCATGGTTTTAGCTCTCAGTGAAATCTGTTGCTTTTAGTTATGTATTGCCATAACCTCATTGTCAGCAAAACCTGAAAGTGTTCATCCACAGTCACAGGAAAGAGGCTCTTTAAAGAGGCACTTATGAATTCTGACTTGCTCAAGGAGTATCTGTCTCCCCCAGCATGTCACATCTTCTGTTCTTGCTTGTAGATTGCTGGTCTAGCAATGAAAGTTGAAATCTGGCTCTCACCTAAGTCATGCCTAGTTGTGGTAAAGCCTAGATTTAGAGAGCAAAACCTTCCTCTCCCCCTTTAAATGTGAATCAGTGCCATGATGTGTGATGACAGTTCTGATGAAGTGTCTGAAAGTGTCTTCTTGTAAAACAACATGGTCACTTAAGAAACTCAAACATGTGCACTTAAACAGAGCAATTTCTATCTTCCTTCTAATATAGGAAAGCTATTTATTATGTCACTTTAAATCTTTTTTGAAAGATAGGGTTGCTTGTAGAAAATGCTTTAAGCATTGGAGACAAATTCCCAGTCAAGTGCTGCTGTTGTTCCTGCTGTGTTTTGCCTGTCAGCTCTGGTGGGGCCAATAGGGATCTAGAGATGGGACAGTGCTAGACTTTTCTCCCAGAGGCAGGAAGTTTTCTAGCTATATGGATTTTCTGGTGCTTTCCCTGACACTTCTATTCCTCACCTCTTGTCTGTGTGTCCAGAAGAAGCTGGACTGAGATCAGCTCATTTGTCTACCTGCAGATGTCTGTTGCCAGTAATTTTTTCTTTTTCCTATACTTGCTCAGACTGCATGTAAACCAGTAAACTAGAGATTAAATGACCCTTACTATGTTTTTTATCTCCTTTGCCATCTGATCTCCATTTAGGAATTTAGATTTAATTGCTCTTGTGTAGGCTGGTAGGTATTAATCTGTGATGTGGGATAGGCAGTCCTTAATATTTTTTGGATTGTTTTTGCATTCTTGTGCCCAGAGCATAGGATGTACATCAAATGCTAGCTCTGGGTTCTATTGAAGTCAAAGCAGCATGGGCAGGATTTGCTTCTTATGTAATATTGTATTAATCTAAAGAAATAATTATTCATCCTTGTTTGGTTTTGGCAGCTTTTAATATTAATGCATAAGAAAAAAAAGAAAACCAAAGAAATGCCTCATATAGAAATGCCTGTATTGAAGCTGTATACAAACTGAAATTAAGTGTTGCCTTTTGGAGTATCTCTCTTCCCAAACATTTATGATTTCAACCAGAATTTCAACACATTGTGTAACAATGTGAACATTCTTTCGGAGTATAAGCTGAGGAGATGAGGGGAAAGGGGAAAATGATGTGTGTTTTTAAAGCAGGGTACTGTATTATGAGAAAACTACTGTACTCACTCTCTTAGTTCAGCTGGAAAAGAATCACAAGTCCTTCATGTCAAAATGAAGTGGTTTTCCAACTCATCTATTATTCCTCAGAATTGCTGCCCAGGAAACTGAATAGGAGATTAACAAAGTATCTTGGCTAAAAGGATGCCATTTAAAAAAAACATAACCCTGTGTTTATAGTTGTGCAAGACCAGCCAATAGATCACTTGAAAGTGTGGAAATTGGGAAATGGCACTCTCCAGTTGTGGAAAATCCCATTGCTCAGAATTCAGATGTTTCATAAAGGAGGGATCTTTCTTCCGAAGTTTTGGCTGATTTTTTTACATTCTTGTATTATCTCATTCTGCTGGAGGAATGTAAACAGTGCTCATCTGTCAGTGTAGCTGTTGCAGCTGGATGGCCTTTAGGAGGGAGAGATTTGAAAAAATTAAGATGTATCCTGAATGTGGTGATTACAAACTGACAGCTCTCAACAATAAAATTTCCACTGTGATGGGTGAGGTATGACAGACAATTTGCTTTGTGTTGCCCCATTGATCTATTGTGACTTGCAGAGGAATTAATCCCAGGCTGGATATGTAATCAGATTTGATGCCTGACTTCCTGCTCCACTAAAGTGACCAATAAAGATGCCATTAATTAATAGTGAACAAGTATGAAAGCCAGAAATAAAATCCCCTTTTTGTCTGTTTCTAGTTCAATTTATTAGAAGATTGACAAGTTTTGCCTGTCATAGTTAGAGAACATTTGCTTTTCCTCACAAGCATTGTCTACCTGACTGTCTAATACTGTAACCCTGCATTACCCTGCATCTCTGGCTACCTTGCAGAATACAATTTACCCAGAGCTACCCTTACCCATGCATTCCTATTAATTCCTTTTCTAAGTGTTATGACTCTGCTGAAAGGAGAAGTTGGTGTAGATACCTGAGCTCAGTTTAAAAAAGCTGTTTCTGGAGAATATTCCAGAGTAGTGTATCTAACTGCTGATCTCAGATGCAAGTTTTAAAATTTATCATTTATATATATGTTGTATTAACCATAACAAGGCACACAAGCATGAGCTTGAGACTCAGTGCTGGACAGTTGCCTTCTTCTTTGGACTAAACATTTACTCTGAATGTTGTATTCATTCTTTCTATGCACCAGCCCAACTCCAAAGTAAGAATTCATCTCTGGCTTTCTCTTCCCATTAGTCCAATTTTTAAGGCAGGAGGTGATAGGTGAGAGTGCTGGGTCTGTACCTGGCAGGAATGGGGAAAGTGGTTGAACTTGGTGTCCCATTCTGTGCTCACAATCACCATGTTTTGGACTAGGTTTAACCTAGTCTACAGGCAGAGTTTGGTGGTGCTCAGCAAATGCATGAGATCCTGAGCTCTATTTGACTGATGAGAACTTGGACACCCCACAGTTTAAGCAGCTGGGTGGAGATCTTATGGATCACTTTCTTGAACCTGGATACCTGAATTTCTCCCAGATTACTCTAAGTGCCTATTTATTTATTCATTCATTCAGATTAAGTCCTTTCTTCTGCTCTGCTTCAGTCTTCATCCAAATGCTGCCTCTCCAGGATGTTGTGTAATGAATGTTCAAAGGTTTGGAAGACACCTACCTATGATGATGGGAGGGCTTAGTATGTCCTGAGCACAACCAAGTTACATAGTTGCTGAAGGTTCTGGTCTGGTAGAAGCAAACTGAATGAATAGTTATTTTTGCCACCTTCTTCATTTGTATCTTTATATTGATGAGAATTTAGGTGGAAGGATACTTCATTCATCTCACTCTTTGATTTCTGTCTCATATGCACACTGTCTGCAAATTTGTCCATGGTGGACAAATTTGTTTTTTGAAACTTGCTGTCCTTTCCAAGTAAAGTGGGGTTTTCACATCCTATAAACAGACCCTTACATAAAAGTAGAAGTACACTTGTCTGTAAAAAATGAAAATTTGTGTGTACATACACCCCTGTACACAAGAGTTTGGGTCTGTCGTGGATAGATTGAACCCCAATGTATAATGTCAACTCAGTCATATACTGAAAGCTCTGTATGTAAACCATTTTAAAAAAAACATAATCCAATTGTATGTTTCAATAATGAAATGACTAACCTCACTAAATATTACAACAGTGCTGACAGAACTTGAGCTCTAATCTGTGAATACAGCATTATACTTTTACAAGAGTAGCTGTTCTTAATAAACATCAAAGTGCATGTAATTATTATGTGACTTTAGCCCATTTTTCCCACGATACTATAGTTAATCTTGACAACAGCTAGCATTAAGTACAGTGATTTAACTCCCTTGATGATAAATTTAAAAATAGCTTCGGTTCGGATTGTTCCACTCTGCCATTAACCTCCTTGACTGAGTGGGGTGACCTTCACTCTCTTGTCTGGAGGCAGGGCTTGGACATACTGGACACTGCCCTTTGGAGGCTGCTTTGAGTGAGTTTTGGGAAATAGAGCCAGGATATGGACAGTGTGAAATGTTCCATTTTCTTGCAGAAGAATTTTGAATATAAGCTTAGGCTATGTTAGTATTTGGAGGTTACCTTTGCATTTCTCTGACGTTCATTGATCTCAAAAGCAAAGCAAAACAAAACCAGAGCAATGATAAGATTTGGAGCAAGGATTGCCTTCCTGAAAAAGCAGTTGTGGATCAATGGGTGTGCTCTGCTGCGGTCAGAGCTGGGTAATGTTTTGTCTTGCTGATGGGTAACTCACAGCATGGGTGTGGAGCCTGCAGCCTGCAAGAAGTCCTATGGCTAGGCTTCTGCAAAGGCATTATTCTTTTGTCTAAATAGTCTTGATTGAGGTTTTGAAAATAACTTAGGAGAGTGGGGAGAATTTAGCTTAGATCTTCCATGGTTAAAAAATGCAATACACAAGGGTGTGCTTTTAGGGGATTTGAGGGACTGTTTTGTTCCAGGCAAGGAAAACAGAACCCAAGTTCCCTGAACAGGATTGGGGCTCATCATTTGCCTCTGCAGATCTCAGCTATGTTTTATCTCCTCCTTTGCACTAATGGTATCATCTGCCAAGACAAAATCTGAAATATTTCTTTGAAATACAGACAAGTACATTGTGTACAGAGATTCCAGTCCATTTACTGGCACTTGCGGTCTTTTCTTCTGTGCTCTTTTTCATCCTATCTTTGACTTCTTGAGCTGGTTTGAACAGTTCATTTTCTGATAAAACCTATTACACATGAGTCCTTCTTACTTACATTCTAGGGAGAAGAAAATACGGAGCTAAATCATGAAACTGCTGAAAGAAATACTTATCATAGTCTGTGGACAAATAGAAATATATTAGTAGGAACTGTATTATTGTTGCATTTACTGAAATCTTTAGTATATTTTCAGTCTTAATGGGCAGATTCACTTGCTCTTTTTGCAAACAAAAGAGTATTCAAAACCCCTTAGTAGAAACAAATGATCACACACTGTACCTGTATTGCTTGAACTGAGAACAGAACAAAATCAACCATCTTTGTCAGGCATGGTTTATAACTGTGCATTCCTGCACATAAAGACCCAGGCAGGAGCCTTCTTGAATGACACAGATGATTATTATTTTGTTCCCAAGGGAAAATGGTATTACAGCATCAGTATTATCTACTGGTAATGAGGTGCTCACAGATGGAAAGAGGAGGGGTAAGACAGATATAACATGAGTGACTACCCTGTGGCAAATATTGCTTTAAAAATGTTTTCATAGCAGTTCAAAGAGTCTGAGTGAGGGGATCATGTGGTAATACTGTCTAACTCTTGCTTTAAACAACAGGGACTTCCACCCCCAATCCTGGATAACCCTGTTAATATTGCTGGTGGTTCCTTTGCTTGGTGCCAAGTACATGATTAAGACACTGATTCAACAAATCAGAGGTGATCACTTAACCAGAAAGTATCATATGAGAGATGAAATGCTTCTGAGAGGGAGCTCTCCTCACTTCTGCAGATTTGCTTTGTGCTTCTTCCTTCCTGCAGTCTCTGCAACTATTGCTATTATCTTTAAAGGTCTGAAAATAAAAAACTCTGTGACAGTGGCTAAGTATTTTAACAACGATGATTGTCAGACAAAAGGATGGGGGATGCTAGCAGAGACATGTATTTGATTTTGGTTCTCAGGTGTTATTTGGTGTTTCCTTTTTGTAATGGCTGAGACAGTGGGTACAGCAGAGACCCAGAACTTACTGTCTCTATGAGATGACTCCCTTGGAGGCTTTGCCTATCTGAAGATTGACAGGGTTTACTGATTTGCACAATAGTAGGAGCAGTTCCTCTGATTTCACTAGAGAACTAGTATGGAAAATACTTCTGAACTGGTCCCTTTGCTTGTAAGAAAAGTGGAAATGCAATTCAACTGCTCATAGAGAGATGCAGGAAAGAGCCATTAACCACTTTTTTTTTAATGTGAAATCTGCATAAAAGAATCATCTCTCTGCACCCAGGTGATAGGCCAAGTGCCAATAAGCTATTCCTCCAGAACTATGGTGAGGGTTTCTCAATTTACTTGTATATGAAACACCTCTTTTCCTTTTCAATTTATGTGTGTATGTGTGTGTCTATGATTTCTGGATTCCAGTGACATAGTTGCTTCTTCCTCTGTGCATGCATATTAGTGATACATTTTCTTGGTTAATTGGGCAGTCTAAAGGAGTGCAGAAAAGGGGGAACAGCATGGACAAACCCTGGAGAAACAGGAAATGTGTTTATAACCCTAATAATTCTGGCACATGAAAATTTCCCGACCAAAACCTAGAATCTGTCTACTATACTGATAGCATGTGAGAAGTAAGTGGTTTATGAACAAGCTACTGCATTGGTAAAGCCTTCAAATCTCTCTCTGCTGCTGCTGTAGTGCAGTGTGGCCACAACAATTAATCCATTCTTGTAAGCAGCAATGAGCAGAGGGGGTAAGTGGTGTTTTTCAGTGGGAAGGCTCTCTTGTTGGGCGAGTTAAAAGGTAAGATGCCTGGTAAGAATGTGTGTCCAGCTGCTGGGGGAAAAGCAGTGTTGTAATGGGAGTGGGAGCAGGGCCAAGGAGGGATGTACATCAGAGGTGAGATGATCCTTCCTCTGAACCAACCCACTTCTGGAGCACAGTGCTCAGTGTTAGACACTAAGAAATACAGAAATCAGTTGGAGACCACTGTTTCCTAGGCCACAGGAATGATCAAAGGTATACTTAAAATATGAGGAAGGACAGAGAAAGCAAGCTGTGCACTTTTCTCTGAGGAGTGAAGGAAAATGTGGTGATAATCTTTGAACAAGTAAGAAGTTGCTGCAGAACCGAAGGTAATATGGTGGTGTTATATATCCACTGTTGCTAGGTCAAGAATTAATGGATTTATATTTTAAAAACATGTTTAGGTAGGAAGTTTCAGTGGGAAAAGGTATTAGGAAATAATTTCTCTGGAAAGGATAGTGAAATGTGGAAAATGTTGCCTGAAGATGCTGAAGCTTTTAAAATCAAGTTTGAGAAATATCTGTCATAAATGATGTCTAGTCAGTCCTTAAAGCACCACGATGTACTACTTGAGTTCTCAGGCATCTTCTGAACTTCTTTTTTGTGTTTTAATTATTTATATGCTGGGTTTTTTTTAGCCTTTCATGTAAAGGCTTTATTCATCAAATTGATTCTTCTCTTCCCTTGTTTTTTTTGTTTGTTTGTGTTTTTTTTAATTAGCCTTGTTCTTAGTATTGTGATTTTATCTTAATGGCATTTCATTTCTTATCTCTATAAAATGAGAAGCCATTTTCATAAAGAATTATCTCTGCTGTTTGAGGGTATAAAATTGGTTCATATTGTGAAGAAAATACGGATGCTATGTTGTTCATCCACCCATGTTAAAAAGTTATTTAAGCTATGGTAAACTGGCCAGAAACATTAAGATTACAACTGGACTCCTCCTGGATTTATATGGAGTGCTCTGGGAGCAGAGTGGGGCCATCTCAATGTACAGGTATCTGGAGGATGGCATATGCTGCAATGCTCAAAGTGAGTGGAAACTTCTCTTTACCAGCAGTGAGTGCTTACAGGCTGATGATGTTCCAGGTGTAAATAATACAATCAGCTTTGCAGTTTATTTAGGGGATGATAATGAATTATGAGGTCTATCATATTATCCAGATGACTTAGCATGAGAATGTCTTGCATTGCAGTTTATTGCTCATTACCTTTCAGTGTGCCACTGCTTGACACATTTTGCATTGGTAATGCTTTTGTAGCTGGATAATCAAATCACACATTGCACTTAGTTTTACTGGAAAGATTTTCTTACCCCTCTCTATTTTCCCCATATTCAAGAAGTAGCCACAATCCTAAGGCTTTTTTCCTTAGACATAATGAATGCCTGGCTTCTCAGCATGTCTCTGCCACAGATTTGAGTTGCAGCTCTCAGCAAATTGTGTCTTCCTTCTGCTTGAACAGATGTTACCCACCTATATTTCAGCTTTGCCAGGTCATATGTTTGCATGTTGTATTTTGCAACTGTAATTAATTCCTGGCAGAAGCCAATGGAAAGGCCAAATGATCCAGGGATGCTGCTAGTAGTAAAGCCAAAATAGACTTCTAAGAAGAGTCCTTTGGTGCACTCTAAGACCAGGGTGACGTCCTTTCTGAAGGCCAGGTTTTACTTCTTTACATTTCCTAGGCATTTCCATCACTTGCTTCAGACACCTCAGTTGAAACAGTATCTTGAGTGCTCTTTTATCTTTTTCTTTCCACTTTCTTAGATGTTCTTTGCACTCTCTGCTACGCAGAGGACCAGCACTGCCTGGGGGCAGAGACAGCATATTTGTTTAAATAATGCAGTGATATTATTCATCAATGAAGGATTTTCAAGTATATGAAAGAGGAATTCCCAGATAAAGTGATAAGCACTCTAGCTATCTGCTCTATCAGACAAGTTTGTTCCATTTATTTATTCAGAAGATCCTCTTTGATCCAATGTAAAGATTTCACACCACTTGATGCTATTTGAAGGGGGAATCTATTTCTATATTTTTCATGTTCCAGAGAATTCAGGTTCTTTAAAGATGCCATAAATGTCCCCACAGTGCATCAGAGTGTGTGCTTGAAGAAATCTCCTTGTTGTAACACTATCTGTGAGATTCTCAGAAGCTGAGAGTGCTGTCCAAAATAACTCCAGAGGGACCAGAGATAGGCCAAAACTAACACAGTTTAAAAATCTATCTCTATAAGCTTACACGCAACTTTTCTTGGAGGTATTTCTTCAGTGGGCATGCTGATGGAATTTCTAAAACCAAAATAAAATGAGGGTCTGTCCCTCAAGTATTTGTCCATGCCACAGTCTGATGGAATTTGCTAAGAGAGAGTGGATAGCAGTGTATAACATATATAAATAATGGCTGGGTCCTCTTACCTCTCATGAGCAGCTCGTGCCAGACTGCTGCATTCCTGGTCTGCATGTTTGAGATGCAGAGTGAGTTACATTAAAAGAAATTGCATGGAACCAGTCTGCATAGCTCTGAACACATCTACAAATTTGAAAAAAATACTCTCACATAACTTCTGGTCACTTGCTGTGATGAAATCTAACCTCCTGGTGACTCCCTGTGTTGATTTCCCGGGTGCCTGTCAGGCATTTGAATCTTGGCAACAAGTGCTCATCTGATGTTGCCTGCAGTGATATTTGGGAATTGATTCACCCTCCTTCTTACATTTATTTCTTTAGGAGGCTTTTGAGAAGCACTAGTAAACCCTTACATATACCAAAAGCTTGGTGATTTTTAGCCCACAGTTGCTTTTCTCAGGGTTTAAGCATAGACCTTTGCAGACAGAGAGCAAAGCAGACTTGCTAAAGCATCTCCTGTCTCTGGAGGTCAATGTGTTCTTGATGCTCCCTGGAGTCTGTCTGAGCTGCATAAACTATGCTTTTTCCTTCACTGAGACCCTGATTTGGGAGGATACTGAAAATCTGACAGGAGTGAAAAGGTGTCATGCTCCTTTCAGAAGGTTTTGTTTCCTCTATTATCTCCTTGGTTTAAACCTAGGCTTTTTTTCTGCCAGTTCATATTTTAATTTTTGCTGCCCACCCTTCATATATGCATTATCAAACATCACCACCACCAATGTTCTTACAGTTTCTTTAACCAGCCAGAAGATAAAAAGCTGTTTTTTATTCTTTCTTCTTTCCTCTCACCAGCTAAAAGCAAAACAAAATTATGTAGCGGCTTTAAAGACCTTTATGCTATCAAGCACATTTTTACTACTATGAGAAGGTAAAAAGTATCCTAAATTGAGTTTTCTAGTAGATTTCTCAATGATTTTGTGATAATATACTTGGGACTGAAGTGCCACTGCTCTGCTATGGATAAGCCATCACCAACTGACAAACAGAAGGGAGGTCCAGAGGTGGGTAGTGGCCAGGAAGCTTCCTGTCAGCATGTCTTGGCAAGCAGGTGAAAATACTGACCTGCAAATAACACCTACTTCTGTTATTGTGTGACAAACTAGGCTAAACATGGTAAAAAAACCCAAAAAAACAGTCTTTCAAATTTGGAAATAATAAAATGCAGTTGTCCATCACAGGAAACAAAAGACAGAAGATCAGTACCTCACACCAGCTCCTCTGGGGGAGTGGGTAGCTGCTTGGCCCAAATATTGTATGGTATATTTGGGCAAGAAAGACTGGGAAGAGAAAGGAGGAAGGAACTTTGATGCAATAGGAAACTTCTGAATTTATCAAGGCAGATCCTCTGCACAGGCATGGAGCTGATGCCTTATATATAGTCTATGCTATTTTTAGAGCATGCAGAACAATGGTTCCATTCGAAGAAGCTCTTTTATAGCTTGCCAATATAAAGAAGGCTGTGCAAAATGATATGATCATGTAATTGAACACTGTAAATAGATATGCTGACCCAAACGATCATTTTAAATTAGCTCACTTTCCTGCCACATCTAAACTTTAGAGACTTAAGAGAATGAGAAAGACTTGATTATTTTTCTGGATTTATAAATGTTCATCCTACTTACACGTGATTTATAAAATCAAGTGATTTGATGGGACATTGATGGGAACCCTTTTTCTGTTCATTGAAGTAGAAGCTAGATTAATTTAATCCCTTTTCTGATTTGACTTTAATGTATAGTTATGAAATTAAAATCTGTGTATCCTGCAAAATCCAAACCTCAAATGTGAAGAATACCTTTCTCTTTTTATGATGCTGCCACATCTTCCCTTATTAATTAGGATAAATTTGGATTATTAAGATTGGTTCTCAGCAATGCAATAGAACTGGTGGTACAGGCTTGAGTCAGACAGGTATAGTCTGCAATTGCATTTTGAATGGCCACTGCCAAGACAGTAAGCTAATGTGACAACCATTGCTCCTGGCACAAGCCATGAAGTGTCCTGGTTTACATGACATCAAGGTGACTGCTTGGTGCCCTGTATGCCATGGGATATGAGCAGTGCTGACTATGGAGGTGTTTTTGGGTAGTTCCCTTCCTAATAGACCCAGCTGTGGCCCACTGCAACAGCTTCTTGAAGGTATTCCCAACTGCTTCAGAGTAGGCATTTCACCCAGCTCATTTCAGTTTCATCCTGAGCAATGCAACAAGGGCCTGAATCTGCTCCTGATCACACCCTTGTTGGTGGCTGCAGTTACAGCAAGGCACTTGGCATGGTGGACAGGCTTTGCTCCTTGCAGAGGATAGCATACAGCAGCATGAGACAGATGCAGTAGCTGGTGAGGGCAAATGTGGCACTGCCTGAGCTGGTGCCTAGAGCAGCAGGTTCCTGCTGTGAGGAGTCTTGTGAAGCCTTCTGGTAGTCAAAAGTTGTCAAGATGGGACAAACACAGTATTTTGGTCTGAGGGGTGACAGCAGAGCAGGGTGTGTTTGGGCTGGACAAGGTCTCAGTGTTCGGCTGTGTGCCCAGAAAGTAAGATCCCAAAAGGTAAACAAAGCCAGTGTATGCCACAAGCAGCAAATTGTCTGCAAAGCAGGAATTTTCTTTGGTTAACTGATGCTGGATCATTGTGTGAGTAAGTAGGAGTGAAGCAGGGCACCTCGTCCTGGGCAAAGGGTAATCTTCACCAGGCAATCCCAGACACCACATTCCCCTCTGGGATGGTACAAAGTTTTGGATCATCCCCTGAGCACCCCTCTCAGGGTGTCACCCTGATCTGTGGCATGTAGCTAACCCATCAGGATCCTCTATGGAGTGGTTTTAATCCAGCATACTGAACTCATAGCAGATCAATATGTTGTGTCATGGAGCCATGACACTTTTATTACAGCCTTTAGATAGTGTGTGTCTCTAAAACAAATCAACAATATTGACGTAAGGAGTTTCTAAAGTGCTCCAATACTGAATTTTAAGTGCACAGTACTTGGGAAATTATTAGCAGGTCTCATCTACAACCATTTCATCTTTGCTGCTTTTTTTCATGTAGCACTACGTACCCTTGCTTAGTAGCTGGGTCTGCTGCTGAATTTTGTTTTGTTTCCATGCTGTAGTCTTAAGCTATGGGTCAAATGGCAGGCTGATATTAAACCAAGCTGCATGGTGAAGGTGTCCCTGTGGAAGAGGGGAGCCCCTGTATTTGCTAAGGACCCGTAAGTAACTCCTTCCTGAGGTGATCACAGAGACTTTTGGAGAGAGGTCAGTTTTTCCTATGTCATTTTTGCTGTGGTGTTGGAATTCATAATAAATGTGGTGGAGGTTTCTCTACTTTCTCTGGTGATTTAAACTGTGCATTTTTAACATCATGGCTAGAAAGAGAAAATGTGAGTGTCGAGGGCTGAGCTGGAAATGGAACTCAGAAGTTGGAGCTGCCTGACTTCTGTGTGTCTGGAGTCTCAGCTGGAAAGCTGCTTTGCATTTGTTTGATTTGCATTGATATACTGTTACATCATATATGTGATACAATAGATTAAATAAAAGCCATGTGGCACTTGTCAAGAAAAACTGAACTATGCACTTCCAGTAATTATTACCATATGGTTCTTGTGCTGTTTCTACATATATAGTTAAATCACTTATATACCACTGAAATGCTGGTTTATATTCTTTTTAATCTGAGAGAACAGTTGAAGCAATATATTTATTGCTCCAATAATGCCCTTTTTTCATTTCAGTTCCTTAAATCTATTATGTAGCTACATTCTATGTGCACAAGAATCTTTAGTCAAGAAAGTTAGCTTCAGATGCCATTGCTTAATACGAGTTAAACACATCTTTAAGCAAATGGATTAAGCAAATTATTTTCCTTTTAAATTGTCTAAAATTTGATGGTGCTAGTACAAAACGGAGAATGGAACATTCTTCCTTTTGCAGTAATTTGACATACCAAGTTGAACTAGTTGTCACTTCATGCTCAGATCTCATGTACCAAATCTTTTCTGAGTGAATTCATGTAGCGCCTGAGTGTGAATGGTCATATTAAATCTCGTCAGTGACATTTTAAATGCTGTACAGTTTGAACTAACCTGCTTTAAAGCTCTTCTCCTTTAACTCGTCCTGTTATTGTCTGCTGCAGTTGTTGACTCAGTAGATTTTCTGATGTGGTCTGGGAATGAGTTCTTTTGGACTTTCACATTATCATATTACAATATACACCACAGATTATTTATACTGGGGGTTAATTGCATCATCTGAATGGAATTCGTTTTCCATTGTATCTACAAGTTTGCATTTTAAAAAAGAATTTTCTCTTATGGAAATTCAGTATAAAATGACATTGATTCTTAAGGAAATGAGCCCTAAATCATGATTCTATGATTCTATGTCTAGCTTTAAACAAGCACGTTGACTTGTAATAATTAACTGGGATGTATTATTAGGGGCTGAAATATATCACTTCTGAACTGTAATGGAATATGGAATCTGTCCAGCTAAATGTAGCAGATAAATAAATAAATTAAATAGCATTAAGCCTTCTCCAAGGGCCAGAGTTGCTAAGTAAAACTCATCCATGCTTAGTATAATCTTAACTCTTCTCCCAGGCATTTCTCTTTAATTTTAAAATAAAATCTAGAAACGTTTCCCAGGTCCAGTAACTAGAAATATTTAATCTCATTCATGAGAAAAAGAAGGGGAAGACAGAACTTCATTGTGTGACTGCTTATTTTTTTTTGTTTGGCTGTCAACACATAAATGCAAAAATAAATTGGAGACATTAACTCAAATCCCCATTTTTTTTGTCATGGCTTATTGGTGAATTTGAAACCTTGAAGTTCATTTTGGGTCAAGCAAACATTTTGCTTTTCCCCTCAAACAAAGCACCTCATTGAATTGCACAAGATGCCACAGAAAGGAAGGGCTGACTGACGAAACGGAGGATGTGGGTCCTCCCCTGCACTGCTCTGCCTTCTCCCAAGGGCCCTGGGGTGTTGGTGAGACATGGGTCTCCAGCACGAGCTGAACATTCCACTGGGCTGTTTTGGCTGAGGGTCACTCTCCAGGAGAGGGCCCTGTCTGAAGCACAGGCACATTGGACACCCAACCTCCACAGTTCCTTTCCTCCCTTTGAAAGCACCGCACGGTGAACAATCTTTAGCTACCAAAAATAAGAGAACTGTCTTCCTCCTCTTCATCTCAGATGACAAACAACACAGGAGCTTTATTTTTTCCTGCCATCTCATAAATCAAACAATCCCTTCCCTCAGATTGCCTCGCAGGGGGAGGCTCTCTAGGTCCTGTCTCTGCTGCCTCTGAAGCAGTGCCAGCCCGGGAGGCAGCAGGAAGAGTCAGGCCAGCGACCCACGTCGCATGGCGCGACACTGGGTGGCCAAGTCTTGATCTCATACTGGGGCACCCGGTGCTCCTTCTGTGACTGCAAGTGGCTGCAGCTCTGGATGATTGGGGAATGAGTCTGTCCCTAACCTGGACACCTTCCCAGGAGTCAGTCATGCCTTGTGGAGCACTCAGGCTGGTGCACAGATCCTGTGAATGCCCACATTTGGGGCACATTTTTGCTTGACAATAGTGGCCTAGAGGTCTTGCAGAAGAAAGATGTTTTCCGTGGCTGTTTTGTATTTCCTTATAAAATTCTGGGCTGAACTGGAAACAAGTTAAATAGATCTGTTTGATAGGCCTTGGGAAGTTTTCCTGATTGGCCTCCTGTTGTGCTGTTGAAAACGGGTGAGCAGGAGGAAGGATTTGTCAAGATGAAAAAAAACTAAGTCCCCAGGCGCATATGTGTGTGTCTGTGCACACAGAACAAAAGGAAAGTGGGAATTTCAAAGCTGTTAATTTGCTAATAATGAATGGACATTTGCCAAGGTCCAGTTTGTATTCATGTGCTGTGGCTTATTTGCAAAGCAGAAAGGACCAAAAGCAGGGTTTTGGTGTCCTTTCCATCTCCACGTTCTCTGGAGGTATCAGGGCTGGCTCAGCAGTTCTAGCCCCACACAATGCAGTATATCAAATTATGTTTCAAAGAAAGGAAATGGCCCTAAATCTACTGGCATGTGAGAGTGGATTTGGTACAAGTAACCAGAAGTATGATGACACAAGAGGCAGGTAGAGACTGAAAACCAAAGTGTGCTTTCAGTCAGGGTGAAAGTTGGTGAGTGAGGAAACTCTAATTAATACAAAAGTGTTGCATTTAACTCAATAAACCCCATATTTTTTCCTTGTGACAATCTCTCTGGGGGTACTTTCTGCCATTCAAACAGCGAATAGTGCAGTATTTTAGGGAACCTGGTGTGCCTTTCTTTTTCTCTATACAAGAGACTTTTTCAACTCCTATATAGGAGAGCATCAGAAAACACTGTCCCTAAGGTAGACTAGGAAAGTGAGTGCTCAACATGCTCTATTGCAGCAAGCTATCTTTTGGGTCTGTTTTTAATTTTCAATCTTGAAATGAGGGGGAAGTTCCTGGAGAGTTACCAAACCATTACAGGTGGTTGAAAATATTTAACTCTTCTCTTTTAGTAACAGACAAATATTTACACTTTTAAAAAATTGGTTCCAAAATCTAGCTGACACCCTAGAACCATTTAATGAGTTACTGACAAGATCAGTCTGGGATGTGGGATTTACTCCATGAAAACAACCTTTTCCCTTCTTCCTGGGCAGAAATTCCCTGCAGGTGCCAGTCACCACTGTGGCCCTTTGTGTGTCAGACAACATTCAGGGGAAGCTTTCTAGCTAATATTAACACCTACCTTGCTCTTAAGGGGTCTTTGTCCTGGTAAGTTATGAGAGTGCAAAGCCTGCTTTAAGTTGAAGAGGGAACCATGTTTCTTGGAGGGCAGCAGTTCTTTGGTGAAGGTTTCTCTCCCAACACCATACCTGTCCAGCCTGTGTTTCACATCAATCCAGCTTCCAGGCAGGGGTTAGTTCTGAGAACCCGCGTGGGTGTGCAGGGAATGTGCATTTGTGGTTCAGTCAGTGCAATGCTGATGGTTAACAAGGTAAGCATCCTCCAAGGTTGCTAATAAAGGATGTCCTGCCCCCTCCCTCTCTTTGACTGGTGCTGTCAAGACCTGCCTGGGCAATTCAGCTGCTCTTCTGTTCATGAGGTGCCCCAGCTCTTGATTCAGACTCCTGTAATCTCTCCAGGCCCAAAACTTTGGCCTAATATTTTTCCCTGGACACAAATCAAAGCAGAGTTAAAAATAATAAAAAAAACCCACAGAAAGCTGTTTGTGTTTTAGAGATACCATATCATTCAAACTTCAAAATACAAATTCTGTTTAAAGTCTTTTTCCCTCCCCTGTGGTTTAGATTCATTAGTTGCTAGACTTCCTTAGTTTGAACTGCAGTTTTAGTATAGATTAAGAAGGAAAACAGGATCTTGGTTTGCATTGTAAATAAGTCTAGACTGTGCATTGACTGTGAGTATATTTTTCTTGTTCCAGATCTGTGTCAGTTTGGGATGAACACTTCGTCATTGTCAAGCCACCTGTATGACTGCAAAGTACCAGCTGAATCTGTCAGTGTTGCAAAGAGGAAATGCAGAGACTTTGATCCTCTGAATAGCATCCCTCATCACCTAAAGATGCTGATTCGGATTAAGATTTGCTGTGACTTTCAATATGAAACATTTCTAAGCTCGTTTTCTTCTGCCATATTGATCTACCAAGGCTATTTTAAGATTGTGTGAAAGTGACCTGCAGTGATTTTACCCTGCTCTTGTGTGCTGCAATGGTTTGTGCTCCCCTGGTCCCACCTTAAACTCAGCAGTGGGACTCCAGCTCACTCTGTGCTTGCTCACTTTGGTTCACCCTTGCCATTTCAGTGGCCACTAACACATGAAGGACTTCACTGTTGGCTGTGCTGGCTGCTCCTGGGTTCCTAAGGGAGGTATTGCAGTGAATAGTTCCCCAATGTAAGCAGGAATAAACATGGATTTTGCTTTGTTTTCTCCCCTTCTGGAGATGCCTGGATATCCCTATCTCTTGAGCTACTGACTGTGGTCACCTTAGATTTGGTGTAGTGCTATTTTTCCCCAAAGGCTGTGGTTCTGTTCCCTGCTCCCATCTGCAATTTTCCAGACTCTCCTGTGTTGGCATTAGTGCTTATGTGGCCAGCTGTATTGGTAACTCTTCTTCTGAATTAGGTAGCCAACAGAAAACTAAGCATAGACTGCACTGAGAGGGTGGTTTTTCTCCTGGCTTTGTGCTCCCACTGCTTCTCTTGCTTGTATGAATATCTTCAGGGAGCTGAATGCTCAAAAAAGCTAGCAGAACCACAACAATACAGACCTAAGTGATGTCTATTTTCTTGGGTCTAGCTGTCTTGTATTTGCAATCTGTATGAGTAATTGAGCCAGTGTAAGAGGTAGGACAGGGACTTTCCCTTTTGGCAACTGCTCAGCTCTACTTGGCTCAACCCCGATGAGAACCAGAAGTCCCATTTGCTAGCAGGCTTTGGCTGCCATTTAATATCTGTTGGTATGTTAAGGATCTGACTTGTGTTTGCTTGACAAGCAGCTAAAATGGGTTAAAGTATGCATCTCCCTCAGGCACACATCAGCTCTTTTCCAGCTGGGGTCAGGATGCCACGTTCTGGGTTGGCATGCTGCAGTGCACAATACACTCTGCTCCTGGACAACGACCTGCAGCAGTGAGGAGCAGAGGGCTGGAGGGAAACATCTCCAGGTGTTGCAGCCAGATTTGCAAGAGCTCCTCTCCCCAAACCCACGCTGTGTAATGGGGGTCAGGGACTTGGTGTGGTGCCAGGTGGGGTGCCTATGCAGGGCAAGTGGCCCCAGGCTGTAAGCACCAGGTTTGCTGTCAGCAGCTCCCTCATGGCAGCTCCAACAGCACTACAAGGAGCCTGCACTGCCTTTGAGGAGGGGTGGTTAACTGCTCTGTTTCATCAGGAATAATACCTTTGCCCAGCAGTGTGATGTGGATGCATTGTAAGCAGTGCACTGGGTCGGGTCCCTTTCAAGCTCACAATGCAAGAATGGTCTTTTTTTGTTGTTGTCTCTTCTATCTTCCCATCTCCTCCCCAGCAGTCATTTCTTCACCAAGCAGTAATAACTCAGATCCTTTAGATCCTTATCCTAGAGAAGTGCTTTGATCAATCTAGTATCTCTCTGAACGTTTTCCAACATGTTTCTAGTCTTTCCACCTTGAATGAGCCTCACAGAAAAATGTAAACCTTTTTTTTTTAGACAGATTATTTCTTGTTCTTCTGCTCTTCTGTGTGTGGTGGGTTTTTTGCTGTTGTTGGACTACCTTTTTTTTTAAAAAAAAGAATACTTATAGCATTTTATATAAACCCTAGACTGACATGTAGGAATTTATTGAGTGTTTCTGCTTATTCCTGATACAGGGCCCAACCAAAGTCTCAATGAAGTTTCTGGTGGGTTTAGAGCAACAACCTCAGTCTGAAAACATGATGCTTCTTTCTCTGGTGTTGCTCCTTGCTCTGGATAACCGCTGAACCTTACTTTCTCTTCTTTTAACATGTACATTCTCCCTCACTGCTTCTCTTGTCACTTATAAATGACACACTCTGAGGCCGTTTTACCTACCTAAGCTCTGGCACAGGACTGTGAGTCTGGAAAGAAAAGCAGTGGTGCTGTACCTGCTGGTCAGTATTTGCTACTGCCTGTGTCTGCTTGTGATTTGGATTCCAGTAGCTATCATGCTGGTCAATGTTAATGCTTCAGTCTGTTCTCTCTCTGGTTCTGTTGCAAAACACACATAGGGAAAAATATTCAAGGGACTTTTAGCTCTGTGAAAACAGACCTGCTATTTTACTGCTAGATTTCTTTTTCTTCTCCCCTGTTTTCCTCTTCTTTGTCCTCTTAGTGTGGCATGAATGTGGATTCATATAGTAGTTCATTGCAAACTAAACTAGATTTAAAAGCAAAACAAAACAAAACCTCCTGAAATGAAATTGCCTCTTTAAAGCTGCAGCAGTAATTTTGGCCATGATCCAGGCTGGAGACTTTCCTTGGCAGAGGCTGTGGTGCAAACATCTCAGTTTGGAATTGCTCTTTCAGACACAGATTCCTGCAAGAATAACAGGAACATGATAAGCCAAGTTATGCTAGGCAGCACAGCCCACTGCAGTCCTGTGAAGGCAATCTGTCTGTTCACCTCCTATGGACTTCTCTGGGACTGCTTGCCTGTAAGGGGGAGGGGAAGGGAAGGGAGCAAGAGGACAGAAACATAGCTGGGGTTTTAAGCCCTTCTCTTTCTGAAGAATTTAACTTACGTAGGTGAAGTAGTTAAAACTTCCAGTATGGAAAAGGGTTATCTTTGTTTCACATGTTCTTTCTGCGTTGCGTCATTAAAAACTTGCTTCATTTTGGGACTGTGCTGAACTCTTACTGGGAAAATTACTGGTCTTCATTTTTTGGCCTGATCCAGCTGAATTTAAAGGTAAAAGAAATCTGTTAGATTCAGCAGGTAAGTGAGGACGTTATAACAAGCAATGCAAACTCAAGTATATGCTCTGAGTGATTCTGAAAGATAGGAAAGAGATCAAGTCCCTTGTGGAGCAGTGGTATAACTGAGGGCAAAAAGCACGTAAATGTAGCCCATTCATTTCTAATTTGGGCAGTGAAAAGTCTACCCGCTTCTTACTGTCTGACTTGGAATGACAAACAGGTGAGACTGCCTGCTTCACCCTCCGCCAGGACATTGCTGGTTTGCAGGGCCACCTCAAAACCAGTATGTATTTATGTAGCTGCTCACAGCAAGTGCTATGTAAGGGCATATACATGCTGTTGCTATTTAAAGCATCAATACCAAGTTAGTGTCTGAAATACTACCTCTGACCTGGTTGGCAAAACTGATCCAGTTCACTGTGGAGCACTCTTTGCTCTGCACTGACTCAGTATCGATGTCTCTGAGGCAAGAGTTAACTCAGGGCAAGGTTTTACCCCAAATATCTTGATCCTGCTCAGTTTCAATGAATTTGTCATTATGTTTTGCTAATGAGAATAAAGCGATGTAAAATACTCGTGTAATCTCTGGAGGGTTTTTTTAAAATTATTTTTTCCCATCTTCTGCTGGGAATGAAGTATTTCTTTCTGTTGCTTAGAAAGCTCAGCCAAGGCTCATCCATATTTCTGACGTTGGATGCCGTCCATGAGTGAATCATGATTTAGTTCTGCATGACATAGAGGGTTTTTCTTTATTTAAAGAATATAGTTTATAGAATTGCATATGTTCGTGCTTTAAAAGCCCATCCACTGAGCTCTTTCTTCATAGTACTCAAATGACAACACACTGTTTTCTGTATTGTTTGGAATAGCCTGGGAAACAATGCCTCCCAGTGTGAACAGATCTCCTTCAGTGCGCTGGCAAACTCTTCTCGGAGGAATGTGGTTATCGACTAACCCATGATTTCTGATAGCAATAGCTAAAAAGAGTGGAAAAGTACTCAGCTGCTTGCAGTCCAATAGCTCAGCAGTTTACCGATGCGCATGAGAAAGTCACTTCTATTTACAATGGCCATAAATCCTATTGGCCCAAACAGCATCCTGGCTGCCTAGGAGTTGGTAAACAGCTGTGGACCAAGGCCTCTGGTGGTGTAAACTGGTGTGGCTCTGCTGGCTCCAGTTAAGCAGTTTCATCTGTGCTAGTTAAGTACTTCTTAATATACATTGCACCACTACTACTTATAAAAGGAGTATTTTGAATTAATACTTGTGCTTGTGGGAAAACATTCAGATGGAAAATGTAATCATCCATTGCTAACATGAGTGTCTGGATTCAAAGACTGAAAGTTGGCATTGATTTGCAAAATATAAAATAAGGAACATACAGAACAAATACACTTGAATAGAGATTGATGCCTTTTTTTTTTTTTCCCTGGGGGGAGACTGGAAAGACAACACGTCTTAAACCATCTCTCCAGTGGGCAGAAGGGAGACAAGGGATTTTAGTTCTTGAAGTACTGTAAAGGTCAGTGACATTCGTCCTTGCCTCAACTTGGATGCTATCCAAATTTTGAGAGTGAGCTTTTTTACTTCTGCCCCTTGTTCTGGTGGATGGTGTGTTGGCAAATGCCCAATCATGGGTGAGGCACAGGCAGGCAGCAGGGAGCTTGCTCCTGTGTCTAGGTCCCCACTTTCTTGTGGTGGGCCAAGGCTTCTTTCCTCCAGTAGCTGCTGTGTACTGAGCTCCCCAGGGTTTGTCAGGGTTCAGGGGTTGGGTGCAAGTGATAGTGCAGCAGCAATGTGCTGATAAAGCAGCATCTGGCCATCTTTCACCATTCCTACTGTACTTTAGAGTGATGCCTTGCAAGGAATACTGGAAGGAGAGCAAAGGTTTACAAAGCTGAAGGAAAGCACTTCCGGACATGGCCTCTCTTAGAATTGTTGGCCAGGCTAGGTCTGGCAACTTGCTGCATTGCACAGTTTGAGCTAAAGAAATGAGATTGTAGAAATCACCAACAAGGAACAGAGAGATGGATATGATGGTGCATAT